>NC_056726.1:1073381788-1073407680 GCF_019279795.1 Protopterus annectens | reverse complement strand
GTTTTCTCAGTTAATTTAATACAAATATAACTTATTTTGAATTCCAATAATGTCCCTTTTTTAATGAAAAGTATTTTAGACAGGAAATAGTACAAATTTAACAATATTAAACTATGATAAAAGAAGTACCTTCATTCTGAACAGTAAATTATTACCTGTTCTCAGAAGTAAAGCCTATTTTTGAATTCAGCATAGGACTGCAGTTAAGTTCTATTTCTAGAAATTTCACGTGTCATACTTCCATAAACATGGATGCAACTCATAACAAAAATGAGTTGATAAAATGCATTGGCTGAGGTGGTGTTAGAGAAATAGTAGTAAATCGTTGCATTTAGTACTGTGGATGGGACTACTTTAATTGCTTCCATTTCATATCTATACAATTATACATCGTCAGGTTGTCAAATTGAAAAAAAAATGCTTCAGTATTAGAATATCACACTGAAAAAGATCTGCTTAAATGACATGCACCTTGAATGCACATACGTAAAGTGACATCATTTAACAGTATGTATCAAATAGAAGGAAATATGTGTATATATATATATATATATATATATATATATATATATATATATATATATATATATATATATATATATATATATATATATATATATATATATATCTACACACACACACACACACACACACACACACACACACACACACACATATATATATATATATATATATATATATATATATATATATATATATATATATATATATATATATATATATATATATATATATATATATATATATGTTCAGCGCTGGTCATTTTAAAAAATCTTTTTAAGTGTTCCTGAGCTCATGGTATGCAGTAGTTTACTTTAAATCACTCTGTACCAGTAATGCCTGATGGTTAACAGGCAATCTAATTTACTACGTGAATGTATTTTTTTTTGGGTCAAATAGCGCCACTAATAATACTTAATGTCAAAGAAACCACAGTCACACATTTAGTTTCAAAATAATGCAACGGACATTGGAAAGAAGAAAAAATTGATTCAGAATTGCAAACAATCTTCAGATCACCTTAAAAACAAAGACTGTCCCCAGGATTCACGAATCTCCGGAAACACCAGTGGAAGAGTAAGACAGCAGTGCGCCATGCATATTAATGAGGGCACGCTGCCTCAACTCTATGTCTAACAAGGAACATGCACGAGTGTAGGGGGCGTGTTGGACTGCCAAGCAGTCCAAAATTCCACGCCCCTGCAAGTATCACAATAGGGAAATGTCAACTGACATGAGCGAGTCCGCAAATCCTGTTCTGTGTATCTTTACCAGCAGTTCTTGTAAAATTGCATTACACGACTGTGAAAAGAGAACCAGCCATTCTAGCAGGAAATAATGACACAACAGCACTTTACAACCCCCACACAGTATCATAGCAGGACAAACACTAGCATACCTGATTAGGGCAGAGGCCATACTTCCCAACTGTGACTAATTTTCAGGCATGTCCCTGATTTGGAGACAGGTTTTAACTGTGTCCCTTTGAAACCTTCTGAAAGGTACTGATGTTAGACAGAATGGTGGGGAATTATGATTAATGAATAATGACAATAAGTAAGAGTTAGACACTTCTTGTACTTCAGGAAATGTGTATTAATCCATATGCTCTGGTTCTCTCAAAGTTTCAACTTAATGTCTGTAAAATTGTAAAGGTGTACCTCACTTCTACCTACTTTTCCCTGAGTCTGTTCAAATATGTACCTGAGTGTTTGACAGGCCTGGAAGAGGCAGAAACTCACAGGCATATCAGCTATTCTGCTGTTACACACTGTGCAAATAGCTTTGGAAGGAGTTCCAGAAGCATACCCTTATGTAGGAGTACAACACTGAAATACCAAGGGATGTAGCCATGTACTGGTAGCAACCAACTGTGACAATGCCATTGTCCCAGTGCTGAAAAGACCGGTGTGGTGCACAGACAAAGAATAACAGGCTAACCTCTGGCTACCATCTGGATAGCTCCACATTTGGGAGCTACGCAGACAGACTACTTGCCTTCCTAAACTAACAGGTACACAGCAACCCTTTAAGTCCAGCTAGATAAAGTTCACACATTAATACATAATGCTCTCTGTCCTTCTGCACCCCTACCCAAATTTACAATATACCTGTGTGTTCAGGGTCCACCAAGGATGTAGGTAGGCATACCCAGTACTGAAATTTGTCCAGTTTCCTTGAGCAGCCTGTGCTAATGTCAACACTAAAAAAGCACAAACTGTTGAAAAGTGAGTAAATTAATATTCACAGTATAGCAGTTCACAAGCAGGTCATGCGCCAAATTAATACATCTCAATGACTACTTTAGTATGGCAGTTAATTGTATAAGTAGAAAAGAAACTACATACTCCCATGTATCTTGTGTTAACATTTGTAGGGGTGAGTACAATTCTACACTGACAACTGTGTAGTGGAAGTGGCAACATTCAGGTCTGAGTACAACATTTAAATCACTGGCTATACCCCTAGCTTCAGTTAAAAGAACTATACCAACCTTCTGACTTACACAACGGTGTCCACAGCAAACAAGCATGGGCCCCACTTTGGAAAACTGAAAGGGCTATGCCTACCTGACATAGCAATTTATAGCAGTAAGTTGCTATGACAGTGAGTACTGCAATTACCACACAGCAGGCTGCATACAATTACCAAATGGTGGCCACCAACTGGTGCAGAAGCCATCACATGCACTTGTGCAGATACCTATAAAAGCAGGCTGTACTTGCTGGCCACACATGCAATCATCCAATTGCAGATGCTGATATAGAGAGAGACAGAGAGACAGAGAGACAGAGACAGAGACAGAGGCACACCCCACCCACACCAGGGGAAAAAAAAATCCAAAGACACACCAAACAGAAAACTACAAACACATACAAAGGAAAGGTATGTAACAGATATGTATTTATTGGCATGTAGTAGATGTATTTGAAGACTACTCTATATACTTTGAAACATCAATATGTGGCAGCAGTACGTATCTATGCACAGATGCCCTGAATAACTACTGCCATGGACAAATCAGTGTGTAGCTGTGTAGCTGTGTTCAGTGGGACATAACTGTGATATATGTAGCTCAGCATTAAATGTCAGACATGTGAACCATGTTATTTGTGGTCTGTATAGTAGTGTGGACAATGGCTGTTTGGGGAAGTAACGCATACAGCTATATAACCATGGATGTGACAGAGTAACACATTCATGATAGTTATATCAACGTGTAACTTAGCATTGGCAATTGCTGTACCAGGCTAGTATGCTAATCTATCATTTGCAGCTATGTATATGCCCTGTAATATTACTGTGTGCTCACACATGACACCTGTTCATGTTGCAGCAAGACCCAACAGGTCAGCCGTGACGTCCAGGGACTTACAACAGTGTGGACCTTGTGTGTGTATGGCACACACATATGGAGAGATATATCTGTGTCACATATATTAGCATCTGTACATGTGCATAGAACAAGGGACGTACTGCAACTGTTTCTGAAGGGAGGTCATATATATGTTGGTGAAGGTTGTTATGTACATATATGTATGTAGGTAGTAGTGTGTGGCAAACAAGACAGCATATAGTGCTGGTATATGACATGTGGTGGTTAAACACTGTGGGTGCGATTTGTTTTGTTTGCAGTGTTGCAGCCAATGAGGCCTGCTAAAGCCACATGGGCTGAGAACACCTTCAATGCATTTGGCACAAGACTGTGCAATATCTTTTCATAACTGTATACCTCACATACTTTGCATAATTGATATTCCCACCATGAAAGGTCTACTGTATATGTGCCTATATGTATGTCTATATGTACACCAATAGATGTTATATTTACTGCGACAGATGCCTGGTGACAAAGCCATGACCTCAAGCTCAATGTTGGAAATTCATTGGCATCCCTTTTGCTAAAAACTCTGTACCCATAAACTACCACATAGGTGGTAGTCGACTTAAGACCGAAAGTAGTCTCCCCCTTGATAATCACAGTGCCACACTAGTCATGTAATCTGGCTACATGGCACACCTCATCACAAAAGCTGTGTCATCCAGGGAAAAAGAGGTCAGTGTTCCCCTCTATTCATCACTCACAAAACCCATTATAGAGTACAATGCCCCTTCTGGTATGTACCTCACAAGACATCTACAGTAACTGGAAAGGCCACAGACATACCTCACAAAGAGTAATACTGTCTTCAAACAGATGCCCTATGCAGACCATCTCACAAAACCACAGCTAGACTGTGTTGCACACCGGCAACCCAGAGGTGACCTCTGCCTAACATACAAAGCTATGTCAAACCCAGAGCTGTTGGACATGCTCCACGTAAACAGATCACAATCCCTATGAGCTACACGCTCTAGGGACCTAAACCTTGTCACCTCAATAAACAGAACATGCTAGAGGGATAGATTCCTATCTCAGAGACATCCCATACTCTGGAACAAACTACCTATCAATAGCAAACAAAGCTCCTCAGTAGCACTTGTCATGAATAGTCTTGATTATTGGATGGGAGATAGGAAATACACCCCGGGAATCACCTCTGTGGCTCTGCTTGACAGGGACACATGAAATTAAATTACTTGGGTGTCAGAGGGGACTTATGCCTGACATACAAGGCAATGTCAAACCCAGACCTGATGAACATGCTTCATCTCAGATCCCCAGAGCCACAAGGGCAGGAGACTTAACCTAGACACGGATAGGTTCATCACCCAAAGACTCCCTATGCTGTGGAACAAAATCCCGGTTTATGTGAGGCAGAGCACCTCGCTGGCCTTGTTTAAGAGAAATCTTGACCAATGGATGGGAGATCGCAGATACACCCCGGGGGTTACCTCGGTGTCACTGCTTGACAGAGGCACAGCTAAATAATGGGCATAGTTTCTCCAACCTAAAGGGGTGGCGTGAGCCCACAAACTATAGGCTAGGCTTATAAATGCCCTCGGGCAGATAGCCTAGTATGAACCTATGAACCTATGAACCTATGAACCATGAACTTGGGTGTCAAAGGCCAGGGTACCATCTGGCTAGGCTTCTATAGGCCCTAGGGCCAATAGCCGATTACCTACCTATGAACCAATATACACCCACATGTACTTGTTGCAATAATTGCTATGTGAGGTTGACTGAGTGTGATGGTGAATGTGTTGGTGAATGTGTCACAGTTGTGTACATGTGGGATAGCTTAGTGGGAAACCGTTTCTGTCATGGTATTTTGTGTCCTAGCTCTGATACCAGCAAAAAATGTGTATGCTATTTCTAGCCAGAAAAAGCAGTATGGCATATGGTCTGACGTAGTCCCTTTGTGTTAACTGGGGTGTGCCATTGGAGGATAAAGCAGTACATGTATGCTCATTGATTGGTACTACTGGTGAATCAAACCCCTGTATGAACTGTAGTATTACCTGAAGCTGTAAGCCTAAACAGCACAGTATGGTGTATGTCCACATTGCTTGGAAACACTGTTTTGTGTGTTCCCTGTAGTCCTCACAGATTACATACCTCAGGCATAAGGGTTTGTAAGTGCTGACAGACAGTACTGCATGGTACACACGTAAAGCTCATCTGGGTTGCCATACCTCTGTGTCCTGTATGTATGTTTGATGTGTGTGTGGGTATGCCTGTAACATGCCCTCAGTCATATGTGTTTTACAGGATATAAGTGCGTAACTAGCAACATGTGTAGTCTAGTACAGCAGTAGACCACCTATATTCGCGAATGTGCACATATTGTAGGCAGGGGTTTTCCATCAACAACTAGTGTGGTATACTGGTAATACTGTAACTGGACTTTACAATCATTGCAATGGATTACATATTTCGTTATGCATTAGCTTGATATATACCTCCTGTGGCTAGGTGGTGCATTTTGTCACATACAGTGTGCCATGTACTGTTGCATAGTCTTACATAGTGGTTTCTCTTTGTTGCTGTGCAGAAAATATTTTAATATATCGAGCGTATCAGGCACTGTCAGGCAATTGTGGGTTGAGCATTGATATGTGGTATTGAAAGTGTGTATCCTCTGACAGACACTAGTTTGCTATTTATGGCAGTTCAGTGATATCTGTACTGTAGAATGTTAAGTGTGCCACATGACTTGCTCACACATATTGTTTCATTGTTATCCAGGGTCATGGCCCACCATCGCAATCCTGCCTATATTCATGCAGAGGATGAGATATTAACCACCTGTCTCATCCAACACTACACCCTGCTATTTTCAAGAACCAGCCAGGACCAGCATGAGCGGACTGCACTGTGGCAAGATGTTGCCCGTAGGATAAATGACATAGGCATGCATAACCGGACATATGAGCAGGTACGACATCACTGCAGTGATTTACTTAGACATGTCCGGCAGCATGCATCTCATGTCCATAGGCAACAGCTTGCTACAGGTGGTGGGGTTGCCACCCATCCGCCCCTCACCAGAGTGGAGGAGCTGCTCCTGAGCCTGAGGGCTCCTGGCCAACAACAACAACAGCACACATGTTTCATCATGGATGCCGGAGCCCCCCAGCAAGTTCACACAGAGTGTGCAGGTAAGATGGCATATCTGTAGACTATTGTTACCTCTATTGTTAGATCATGCATATGTGAGATGTGTACTGTGTAGTTAGAAGATGTGGAGCTTGGTGTTGTTCAATACTGATAATTTGGAACATGATGTGTAGGCCTGTGACTGTCAACCACTGTGCTACTGTAAGATTGCAAACTCACAGTAGCAATGCCACAGTTGTTGCCACTGACAAACTGTTTCATAGGTTCATAGGTTCATAGATTAGTACTAGGTTAACCATCCTTGTGGGTCATTTTAAGCCTAGCCAATTACCCCATGTGAGAATCAAACCATGCACCTTGCGTCTCTAAGGTAAACACCTTAACCATTGTGCCAGCCTCCCACCTCATATCCTTGTAGGTCCCTCTGGTGTGACAACAAGGCAGCAGACCCATGCTGGTGAGTGTGTTCTACATTTAATATTGCAAATTAAATTGGCATGTCATAGGTGAGGTGTAGGCCATGTACACATGTAACACACCTACGCATAATGCATGCTGTGCATGTTTGCTGTGAGACTGCACATCTCAGTAATGTGAGTGGCTGCCTCAAACACATGCAATACACAGAACATCCCAAACAATTGTGGCTACACTATAGTGGACATTGGATAGCCAGTTGATACACATGCACACGACATACACAACTCCGTCATATGCAGTACATGTTAATATGCTACACATGGCGTATTCAGACACACGCTATAAGGTCACACTCCAGTATCCCAAATGTCATCCACACAGCACACATAATATACCTGAGGGGTAGAGGCCTATCACGGGGCAGTGCGACACTCTTCAACACACAACACATTCATGTTAGGCAATGCTCCCTATTGGGAAACTTACAAACCCATGTAACAACTGGCATTGAAATGGTGAATGTAGCCATGGTAGTGCGGTTTAGGTACAGCATGATAGGTGCCTGTCTGGCACACATAAGTAGCCTTGAGTGACCACATAATGCTGCATGATGATGGCTCATGGTACAACACGCCATCCAGTTACAGTAACGACAGTACTACACATAGCATTCATTGCTATACACCTCAATGTTGTGAGTGAGCAAACATATGCACCTATACACAATATGCATAGCAATCACCATTTGCACAAAGTGACACATATATGTCTTGTAATGCTATTGAGTGTATAGGTCACATGACACACATTGGGTATGTGTGATGTTCAAAGTTGCAGTTGTGTTGTAGCATGCCATGTCATGGCTGGCACTGGCATGTCCACAATATGTTCTACACTCACCATAACTACTGTACAATGGCTATGTTGAGCAATGGTATTCCATCAGGTGTACATGCACCACTCATCCTGTGTGTATACATAGCATGCATGAGCTAAACCTGTGTCCACAATTATCTGCTAAAGACACAGACACTGTAATCAGTAATGGATATCTATGTGACACACAGATAAACATCCAGCCATGGTATGTATACCTGTGAGTGATGGTGCACAGCACATTGAAGAGCTTGAAATACTTGCACAGCAATGTTGTGTCCATGTACACATTGCATTCCAGGGAGAGGCCAATCACTAAACAGCAACACACATGCATCAAAGCCATGTATACTATTATTAGCAATGACTGTCTACACTCACACTGCATGCTTTTGAGCAACACACATCCTGCATGCTGACATGTGTGATATGACTGTTTGGCTTGTGATACTATACCCCACCATCAACCGCTATTGGGTATGTTCTGGATTGCTGGTGGTGTGTGTGTGTGTGTGTGTGTGTGTGTGTGTGTGTGTGTGTGTGTGTGTGTGTGTGTCTCTCTGCTTTAGTGAAGAGTGTAGTTGTGTTCATGTGTTCATGTGTACATGTGTTCATGTGTGCATGTGTGCATGTGTTCATGTGTTCATGTGTTCATGTGTGCATGTGTTCATGTGTGCATGTGTGTATGTGTACATGTGTTCATGTGTGCATGTGTGCATGTGTTGATGTGTTCATGAGTGTATGTGTGCATGTGTTCACGTGAGCATGTGCGCATGTGTTCATGTGTGCATGTGTGCATTTGTTCATGTGTTATGACATCATGTACAGGTCGTAAAGTGTGTTTCCTGTCTTCCTGTCACAGGTGCTGAGGTTGTGCTGGTTCACTGCACCAGGGAACCTGATGTCACTGACACAAATAGTGATAATGAGGATAGGTGTGTTGAGGCACAGGCATGTTTGCCAGGGTCTGTCATTGGGCCACCAGTCGACAGTACACAGCTGTCCACCCCATCCATTCACAAAGTCATACTGCCAATACATCCTTCATCACCAATGCCCTTAGCTGAGGGACAGTCTATAGTCGGCAATGGACAGGACAGTGTGGTACCTATGGCACATGCATCCGGACACAGCAGCCATACCCAGAGGTCTGGAACGGTACCACATAGGCAGATGTCCAGGGGTTCTCATCAGAGCACTGCTGGTCATCATGCCCCTGGCAGACATGCCACAGGTCTTACAAACTCACGCATGTTCCAGGCTGTCATGGAGGCACAGTCACATATGGAACGGTACACCAGATAGGGACTAAAGACACAGAGGGCACATAACACCGCTTTAAATGACAGTATCCGTGACCTAGCAGGTGCCATCCGTAATTACACTGAGGTCATGAATAGACATTGGGGTGAGACATTAGATGTCCTCCGCAATGTCATGGCCATGTGTCAGGACAGTGCGGGACAGGTGAGACGTCGACGTGGATGTATGCCAGCAACATCAGCAGCTGGCAGTCGCCACAGACATCCCTGAAGTCACAGCCGCTCCCGTAGTGCCAGTACCAGCCCCAGCAATGTTGGGGGTGGGCTGTACGTAGACCATCCTAGAAGACCACGTGCACGTGGCTCTGGACAGTCCCAGCAGGGACCTGGGTCCAGTATACATATGTCTACCTCTGAGGATAGTACTCAGTCTGGCTCAGTGCCTGATACAGTCAGTAGCACCCCTGCCAGGCACAGGTACCATATCCGTGGCCGGAGACGGTGATCTGTAAAGCCTGGCAGGTACAGTCTGTGACTTTCCCACAAATCCCCATATATGGCAGCCACATGGTGGAACTGTGTGCATGCAGACACACACACACACACATAAACCAGACACCTAGGGCTAACACATACCCACACACATTACGTCAACATTGGCCCATACCAGTACTCTTGGCCCTCACACACACACACACACACACACACACACACACACACACACACACACACACACACACACATACATGTCGATTGTATGGCTCAATGTAGGCCTCTGGCAAACCAACAACACACCCTGTGCACATGATGAAACCTGAGCCACCTCCTGTCATCTGTAACATTGATGCAGGAACAGGCTAACATGGTGCTACACAGGGTGACTTTATGGCAGTATAGCAATGTTAGCATGTTGTCAGCAGTAAAGTGTAATGTTATCCTTGAAGGTGTAGCTGAGCAGGCATGAGGCATTAAAGCTATGATTGTCAATGTAGTATTGTTTACACCAGTGTTAATCACAATAGTGTATTGTCCACCCATGTGCCACTTGGCTGATGTGTGTAGTATTGGCAGCATGTGTTAGAGAGTGGACAGTACGTGTAGGATGTGTGCAGCACAGGTCTGCAGGTGTACATATGTGAACATGGTGGAGGTGCACTGTCTGCATGTACGTGCATAGTGGACACATGGGCAGGGTGACATGCCCTGTATTACACAGTGTCAACACTCCATAGTTTCTATTGGTGCCCAGTATGCATTGTACTACACACATTTTTGAACTCCTTACACATGTGTGTATGACATGATTTGACACTGTGCTGTGGGTGATACTGTTACTATCTGTCATTAGTTTGCATTCTGATAGTATACATAAGCTCTACAGCCTGACCATAAACAATCGTTAGATGATGTCTTGACAACTGACACACAGATGTAGGACACACAGTAACATTTGTACCCTTCAGGAACCATGCTATGCCAGTAACCAGTGGTGTTCACCTGCACCCATTCCTGGTACTACTCCTGATTGCCATATAGCTCACATAGGTACAAGCAAACACAGTAGGGATATGTCCGTCCACATCTGGGAATGCATACTGTGGCCTATAATGCATTCTCCAGATGACACACACATCCTCCGCAAGGGCATCATATGGACAGATACCTGTTGTCAAACCCATGCTGTAAAACTATAAGCCAACTAAAGCATGGTCATCCACCTTTACAAAACATAGTATCCCCACAGTACCACATAGGTAGTAGCCCCCAACATGTTGGCAGGTACCGATGTGTACACACAGCCAAGTGTTACATCATGTCTCCTTTGGTAATCACATTTTCAAAGGTATTTTGAAATCCCTCGGTGAATCACATAAGCAATAAGGGGTCTGCATGCATATCCACAAAGGTTGTTGTACACCTATAATGAATAGCCATCATTGACAGACTTTTCTGCATTTTAACTGGTCTGAAATATAGAAACTGGTAGACAAAGGAAACTAAATACACATAAATCCAGGTGAAAGCAAAGTGAGTAGCACACCAGTAAGTCCAAAGTTTTAATGAAGTAAAACACTTTTCGTTTGCTCTATTGGCAAACTTCCTCAGACAACACAACGTATATGTATATACTTTTTTCTTTTTTCTTTACTTTTAAACACAGACTGAGTATAATTCAGTAGCTCACATAACTTGTAGGAGTACACTTTGTTTTTCATTTACTTTTTCTACAACAGTTGAAGTTTTTTGTATGTTTTTTTATAGTTAACATTTTGATTATGTTTTAAAGAATAAGTCCTTCAGCATGGTTTTAATGCTGGGTTTCTTTTAATACACCTTTGAATGCTTTTATACATACATACTTTAGAGGATGGTATTAAAAAGTTGTTAGCTGTGAATGTTAATTGTTTAAATGTTCAATTGACTCGTAACTTAAGGTATTTAATACTTGTATTGAGTACCAAATGACTGTCTGAGGAAGTTTGCCAACAGAGCAAAAGAAAAGCGCTTTACTTCATTAAAATTTTTGGACTTATTGGTCTGAAATATACCTCAGGCATAATCTCTAACTCACACTATTCAATATAATCCGTAAACAGTGTGCGTGACACGGATGACCTAGGCCAGGGATCACTGCAGTGACTGGGATTGTCACAAGCATACAGATGTGAGCTAAGGTCGGGAAAGTGGCAGCACACTCTGGCAAAGATAACAGATGTGTTCATGGAGAAAGCAGGGTTCCCACCTCTGAAATAATTGAGGTCACATATACGTATATGTATTTCCACACAGCTACCTGACATGCAATGCACATACTGTTGTCATTGTGATATGTCATACAGTAGTAAAAGCAAAATACACAACACAGTGACCAACCGTGTCACACACATAGAGCATACACACACTCACCAAGTGCAGGATTCAAACCCCTACCTAACTACTTTATGATATTAGAGCCGTATGCATTTACATGATGCACTCTACACATTACTAGGTGTTCTCTTTTCCACAGGTATATTTGTAGGATGGTAGCATCATCAGACTTGACAAAGATAAGTATACCACTTTTAAGGTGATGTAGTTGTCTCCAAAAAGGTTGCTTCTCTACAAGGAGATACATACACACACAGTCATACAGTTGTCAAGTGTAGGATTCAAACTTCTACCTAACTACCTCATGATATTAGAGCAATATGCATTTACACGACGCGCTGTACACATTACTGGGAAATCTTCTTTCCACAGGTATATTTGTAGGATGGTGACATCATCATACTAGACAAAGTGGGTTACATTAGATGACATTAGGTGGGCTACATAGAAGGTATTTGTAGACACTTTGGCAATGTGATCATCAAAAAAGAGTTTACTATCTACCTGGGTCCCAAGGGCCATAATTACATTCTCCGTACATACTGGATTACCACCTATGTGGTAATTTGTGTGCACTTTATTTTATCCAAAGGGGATGACTATGCATTCTTTGGCATTCTGCTTGAGTGCATTGTTTTGACACCAGGTATCTGTCTCTGTAAAACCCTTCTGTAGGATGTCTGTGTCAGCCGTGGAGTTGATTATGGACCACAGTTATCGGTCATCTGCAAACTTGTTCAGCCATACTCCTCCCATGCTTGCCTGTACCTCTGAGCAGTGTCAACTGAACAGGTGGGGTCCCAGGACCAATACCTGTGGGATGCCATTTGTGACTGGTTTAGAGTTGGACATGGCACACACAACTCTGAACATGTGTGTTTGATCTGTGAGCCAGTTGGCCACCCATCCTGTGACATAGCTGTTAACGTTCAAGCTGGTAAGCTTGTCCATGATGCCAGAGTGGGGAATGGTGTCAAAAGGCCTTAGTGAGGTCCAGGAGGGCTGTGTGGACTACTTTGACCTCCATCTATGTCCTTGGTAACTGTTTCAAATGAGTCAATTAGGTTTAGGAGACAGGATCTACCTTTAACAAAGCCAAGTTGGGTAGAGTCCAGTGTCTGGAGGTCCCCATTGTCTCTGTTTATGGGTTCCATGATAATCTGCTCCATAGCTTTGCAGAACAGGCTCAGTAGGCCTATAGGGCAATGGTTTACTGGTTCTATTGTGGCACCCCCTTTGTGGAGCTGGATGACTCTTGCTGTATGCCATTCCTTGGGTACATATCCTGTGTTAAGGTTGAGTCTGGACAGTGAATGTAGGTGAGGGTGTAGTTCCTTTTGAGGCTGGTGAAAGTCATAGCCTGGGAATCCATCCAGTCCCATTGATGCTGTGTTCTTAACTTTGGAGATGGCTGTTTTTACCTGCATATCCATGAAGTCTGGTGCTCTGCATTCTTCTGGGATGGACACAGGCCCTTTTGAGGGTGATGTGGGTGGGAGTTTGCACTGAACTCGTCCCCAGGATGTGGGCAATGTAAGTTGGTTCAGTGTATCTTTTTTCCATTTTGCAGTAGCTGACAGCATTTTGGAGAGTTGCCACCTAAATGTTTGGTATAGCTCACAAAGGCTTTGTGGCTGTTATTCTTACATTCCTTGGCAATTTGTCTTTAGAAACTGGCCATGGATTATTTTATGAGCGATCATTGTTTCTTCATAATAATGATCAGTGATGTCTTTCCTTATGTGAATTTTGATCTATCATGTGTTTCTTCCCTCCTTCTGTTGTATAGCTTATTTATGTGCGACAACCACCAGATTGTTTTCCTATTTTTGGAGGAGTGCATTATGGTTTTATTTGGCATGTCTCGATCCATGCATCCCTGTAGATGCTCATAGAATGCACTTGGAAATGATTCTGTAGATTGTATAGCATTATCCTATAGCAAGGGTGCTTTTGAATTTTCCACTTTGGTCTTGAGAAATGTGCTGCTTGCTTTAGAATCCTTCTTCATAATGGTTTCCTTGACTGTGGGGGTGTGTGATGTGGATGTCCAGTGTGATTACTTTATGATCTGATATTACCAGTGAGGGGTTTATCTCTGTTGTGGAACACTGGTACCCCATGTTGGTGATGATCAGGTCCAGTATGTTGTCACCTCTAGTGGACGTGATAACCAGCTGTTCCAGAGTGTTTGAGTTTTTAAACTCTGGGAAGCACTGGGCA
The DNA here is from genome assembly GCF_019279795.1 of Protopterus annectens. Taxonomy (NCBI): domain Eukaryota; kingdom Metazoa; phylum Chordata; order Ceratodontiformes; family Protopteridae; genus Protopterus; species Protopterus annectens. The sequence continues at coordinate 1,073,393,502 of NC_056726.1, read as the reverse complement.
AAGGACGTTGTACATGAGTAGTTCTTCCAATCAGTGTTTTGGTAGTTGTCATCTCCTCATATAATGGTGTTTGGTAGGACATTTATATTTGCCCTGTTCTCAGGAATACTGAGTGTGGTTCCGGAGACAAGGTAGGCGATCTGTAGCAGCTACAATCTGATAAGCAGCATTGCTCAATGTTAGTTGCACTTGCATGGTCTCCAAGGCCTCATGCTGTGCCACTAACCTGAAGGTGTGGCTATCCATAAGGTAAATGGATACACCACTTCCTTTTGTAGTTCACTCTGGGTTTTGGGGCTGAAGATTAGAGGGATTGTGAGTGTTTTACTTGTAGCATGTCCAACAGCTCTGTGTTTGACATAGCTTTGTATGTTAGGCAGAGATCAGCTCTGAGTAGGCGATATGCGAGAGAGTTCAGCTGTAGCATTTTGAGATGGTCTGTGTGTGGCATGTATTTCAGGCCGCTAATGCTATTCATGAGGTATTTCTGCAGGCTTTCCAGTTGTTGTAGATGTCTTGTGAGGTACATAGCAAAAGGGGCATTGTACTCTATTATGGATCTAGTGAGTGATGAGTAGAGGGGAACAATGTCCTCTTCTATTTTGCATGAGACACTTTTTGTGATGAGGTGTGCCACGCAGAAGGATTTCCTGACTACTGCAGGGATGTGATTATCATAGGTGTGTCCACTGTACACTGTCCACCTGTGGCCCAAGGTCTCTTATTACACTTTCAGAGTTAAGTATACTACCGCCTATGTTGTAGTTCATAGCTACAGAGTTTTTACCAAAGGGGATGACAATGCACTTTTCGCAGTTGAGCTTGAGGCCATGGCTTTGACACCAGGCATCTGTCTCAGTGATGCTCTTTTGTAGGATGTCCACATCTTCAGTAGTTTTGATTATGGCTCTTAGTTTGCAGTCATCTGGAAACTTCATTAGCCACAGACCTTCCATGTTAAAGTTTACTTCAGGGAAGTAGATACCAGATATGACAGGACCCATGACTGAACCCTGTGGTACTGCACTTGTCTCTTGTCTAATGTTGTACTTGGAGTCTGCTACTTTCACAGTGTGTGTTCTGTCAGTTAGCCAGTTGCATCCCATCTTGTGACGTAGAGATTTATACCTAGTTTAGTGGGTTTATCTATAATTCCAGAGTGGTGAATGGTGTTGAAAGCCATGGCAAGATCTACATAGGCTGTGTGAACCACCTTACTCTTGTCTATGGTTATGGTGACTGCTTCAATGATGTCTATCAGGTTTAGGAGACATGATCTGTCTTTTACAAACCCAACATGGTTGTGGTCCAGAGTTTGGAGATGGCCAATGTCTTTTTTTATAAGTTATATGATGACACATTCCATGGCCTTGCAGAGCAGGTTCATCAGGCTGATGGGCCGCTACTTCCTGGGGTCCATGGTGGCTCCCCCCTTGTGTAGTGGGATAACCATTGCCGTGCACCATTTAGCAGGCACAAAGCCTGAGGTGAGGCTATGACTGAACATGGTACATAGCTGTGGCGCCTGTTTGTTCTGCAGTTTGTGTAGAACACAGCCTGGGATGTTATCTGGTCCCATAGATGCTGTGTTCCTGGCTTTGGAGAGTGTTTTTTTACCTGTGCAGCCATGATAACAGCAACTTTGCAGTCTTCCGTTATAGAGATGTGCTCTTTCATGGGTGAGAGGGGAGTAAAGTTAGCACTGATCCTATCTGCCAGGATGTTGGCAATATCATTTGGGTCTGTAAATTTAGTGCCATTGTGCTGTAACTCAGAGCAGATCCGAGTGTTGCCATTGAGATTCTTGACATAGCTGTAGAATGCTTTGTGGTTGTCTTTAGAATCAGTATCAATTTTGTTTTCATAACTAGCTTTGGAGGATTTTATCATGGATTACAGCTTCTTACTAATGTGAACCATGGAGCTCCTCCCCTCATGGGATTTTACCCTCTTTGCAACAGTATTTTCTTCTGTTGTGCAGTTTGTTTATGGCAGGGGAACACCAGATTGGCTTCCTTTTCTTGGAGGTTAGCATCTTGGTTCTGTTTGGGATAGCACAATGCATGCAGTCATGTAAGTGCTCATGAATTGCAATTGTGAATTATTCAGTGGTCATAACTGTATTGTCCATCTGCATGGGTGTCGTGCAGTTCAGCAGTTCTGTCTTAAGAAGCATGAAGTTTGCTTTGGAGACATTTTTTAACATGGTTTCCTTAATGTGGGTGTGGGTCCAGAATGTGGATATGTAGGGTAATTAGCTTATGGTCAGATGGGACCAATGAGGAGCTGACATCAGGTGTGGAAGACCGGTCATGCAAGACAAACCAAACCCTATAACCAACACAAATAACCACAAAGTTAGCTAAATGCTACTCATTGCCAGAAGTCTCAGCCTCCAGATGCACACACTCGAGGCACTTCTCATTATGGAGAATATTGATATCTGTGCAGTAGCAGTAACCTAGTTCAAGGCTCCAGACAGCACACCAGCACTACCAGGATACTCCTCATTCCATACCTTCCGGCATCAGGACCTGGATCATAGCACATAGGGTGAGGATGTATCCATATTCATCAAGGATACCTACACCTCTCTCTACATGCTCTGTACAGGATATGTACCCATAGAATGTTGCACAGCAATGTACTTCACACTCCACAGGGGTGGGGCCACAAAAACCCCTTGGCATTCATGTTCTGAGCCTGAAAAGTGTGTTCTACAAGGCAATCGAGCCAATCATAATGGAAGTCAACAATACAGAGATTGGGAACCTTCACACAGTTGAGCACACACAGTTTGCCTTTATCAAATGCAGACCACGCCTCCTGAACTGGGAGGATTACTTTGACAGTTACCCAGGCTATGGATGATTGAAATGAGCTCTACACAGCCTACCTATACCTCGCTAAGGCCTTTGACACCATTCCCCAGTAAGGTATCATAGATGATCTCACCAACCTGGCAATGAATACATACATCACAAGATGGATTGCAAACTGGCTCACAGATAGATACCACACATTACAAGTTGCTGGCTACATGTCAGACTCTACACCGGTAATGACTGGTGTTTTCCAGGGTTCAGTCCTGGGCTCCCTCCTGTTTGGTATAGACTTCTCAAATGTACATGCCAACACATGAGAGTTGTGGTTGACTAAGTTTCCTGGGAACTGTAAAGTGTTTGCCATAATAGATTCCCCGGAAGACAGACATATTCTCCAGAAGGGACTCTATGAGACAGATGTGTGGTATCAGAATCATGGCCTCAAGCTCAATGTGGAGGAATGCATAGTGATCCCCTTTGTTGAAAACAAAGTACCCACAAACTACCACATGGGTGCTACCTCCTTAAGAATGACAAGGTGATAAGGGATCTGGGGACACAAGTAGATAGTCATCTTTCCTTTGACAACCATGTTGCCAAAGTGATTGGGAGATCCTATGTGGCACACCTAATCAACAAAGGGTTTGCATCAGGGTCCAAAGAGATAGTGTTGATACTCTACTCTTACGTCATCAGACCCATCATTGAGTACAGTGCACCATTTTGGATGTACTCAACTTAGCATATCCAGCAGCTGTAGAGACCACATAGGTACCTCACCAAGAGGATTACTGGCTTCAAATGGTTGTGTTATGCAACACAACTGGTAAAACTAAATCTGTTCTTCGTTGCGTACCACCTACTCAGAGGCACACTCTGCCTAACATACAGAGCCATGTCCAACACATAACTGTTGAACATGCTCCATCTACACATAACAACATTGAGTTGCCCTACACATTCCATGGATATGAACCTCATCAGAACGATGTATACAACATGCTGATGGGATAGAGTACCATCACAGACACTTGCCTTACTGTGGAACAGAGTCCCAATGTACATCAGACAGAACCCCTCGCTGACACTCTTCAATTGGAACCTTGATGAGTGGATGGGAAACAGACAGTTCATGCCAGGCATCACATTAGCAGCCCCAGTAGAAAGGGGCTTAGGGTACTAACTATTAGAACTCGGCATTGGGAGACTACCCAATGGTGTGGTGAAAGCTGCACAACTTGCGTAGGCTGATATAAGCCTTTGTGGAGATAGGTCCATAGGTATATAGTAGACTATGTGACAGGTACATGTCTACAGATAGTAGATGTGTACTTCATTATACAGTCATGTTGTACAGCAGGCACATGGACCACATACACTGTAATGCTTACAGATACTGGTGGCTGTTATGTACAATGTAAGAGATGTGCACCTCATGTCTTTCATGCCATTGGGATGTGTGCTGGGTGGGACAGTCCTTGAAGGCTCCTTGTCATGGTCACCCTCTTACACACATCTCTGCCCATCCATCTTTGGCTTATTATGCTGTGTTCCCCCTACATATATACATATATATATATATATATATATATATATATATAGGCACATAGGTAGGTGATAGGCTATCTGCCTGAAGGCATATATTGTTATGGCCAGAGTGTGCAGCTATCACCACCCATAGAGTTAGTTCCCTAGGCCTTTGTAGCAGAGCTGATGAAGTGATCCATGGTGTGACAGTTCAGTTTCACATACACTCATCAAGGATCCTCTGGAAGTGTGTCAGTGAGGGTCTCGGCTTAATGTCGGTTGGGTGCCTGTTCCAAAGCAAGGGAAGTCTGTGAGTTAGTCATGTATCCTTCCAAAATGTTCTATTTAATGTTGTGATGATGATATCCCTGGAGCATGTGGTACAGTCAGCTTGTGTTTACTTCAGATAGCGCATGTACATCAGTTCGGCATTGGACATGGACCTGTCTGTTGGGCAGAGATCTCCTGAGTAGACAGTATGCAACAGAGTACACACTGAGTTGAATTCAGTCTGGTTGCATGGGGCAACTGTTTGAGGCCAGTAATCCTCTTGTTGAGGTACTTCAGTGGTCTTTCCAGCGGCTGAAGGTGCCTAGTCAGATTCATCGCAAGTGTGTTGTGGTACTCTCTGATGGGTCTGATGACTGATGAGTAGAGGGAACCTACTTTGACCTACATGCAAAGTCCTTGGCAGTTCATGGGAACACATAGCATGATTTTCTAAACACTTTGTGAATATGTTTCTGGAAGTAGAGATGACTATCCACATGTGTCCATAGATCCTTTATTATCACCTCCATATTTAGGGTGTTGGCACCTATGTGGTATTTGTATGACTGTAGCTCGGGGGCATAATTTTTACACCACATATGTCTGACTGAGACCCTTTTTAAGGATGTCTCTGTTGTCCCACACATCGATTATGACAACTTTTTTGCAGTCATCCACAAACTTTGCTAAACATAGCCCTCGTGTGTTTGACTGTATTTCTGAAAAGTATACACCAGACAGGAGGGGTCCCGGGACTGAGCCATGGGGGACAGCAGTTGTTACCAGCTTGAACAGGAGACCACCATTCTTACCTTGTGGGATCTATCTGTGCCCCAGTTGGCAGTCCATCAGATGACATACATATTTATGCACTGGTTGTTGATTTTGTGGATATGACATGTGTCTGGAATGTTGGAAAAGGGCTTTTCAAGGTCTATGTGGGACGTGTGTAGCTCATTTCATTGATATATGTCCTGGGTGACTGCCTTGAAAACAGTCTAGCAGGTTTGGGAACCATGATCTGCCCCTGACCAAAACGAAATTGGTAGGGTTGGGTGTTTGTAGCTCACAATAGCTCTGTTTATGAGTTCCATCATGATGGAATCCATGAACTTACAGATCAGGCTTAATAAGCTTATAAGACAATAGTTCCTATGGTTTGTTGTGCACCAACACTTGTGGAGTGTGCCAAATGTTGCTGTAACACATTCAACAGTTTCATATCCTGTACAGAGGGTGAGTCTCAACAGACTGTTCAGGTGCAGAGTTCACATATGACACAGCTAGGGAAGCCATGTCATCCCATAGACGCCGTGTTTTTAGGTTTGGAAAGTGCTGTTTAACCATTGTATATGTGATTTCTGGGTTTTCACAGTCTCCAGGTATGATAATGGGCCCTTTTGTCAGTGAGAAGGAGGTAAATATGTATGAACCTGTCCGACAAGATGTTGGCGGTGTCAGTCATGTACATGTATTCATTTACAGTTTGCACTGACTCAGAACATATATGTATATATTCCGGTTCTGGTTTTTAAGCCCTAACTTGGATAGGGTTTCTGTCTTCACAAGACTGGAGAAGTTGTTGACCGCAACTGAGCTGGAAATATAAGTATCTTGATTTTTTTTAATTATTTTTACAGATTACTGTTTTTAAAATTTAATATATATAAAGCACTTTGTCTATTCAGTATCTTCACAAATCCTTATCTGTTTAAAAACTTTCATTTGTCTCTCTAGTGCTTGCTGTCTGTAGGCTATTGTGTAAACTGAAACATACTTGGTGGCTTTGCAGTTGCCCGCCCCTACTGTGACACACCTCCCAGTCTAGTGTCATTAGCTCATTCTGCCAAATACATAGAGAACATTTGATAAGGCCTTCTGTTCCTCCTTTTTCCCTTTCATAAAGTAAAACAAAACTTTTTCTTTTTTTTTTTCTCTTTCGCCTGAACCTTCTTGTGTTCTGACTGTCCTTCTCAAACATTTTGGAAATATACAGTATATTTCACAGCATTTGTTATAACTGTATTTGCTATAACTGATTTAAGTATTTTTTCTGGCTTTTTGATTATTTACTGCTTAGCGACTGCATTTTCACCTGTTTATACAACTCTGCATTCTATTTAAACTGTTTTTGTGTTGATTAACTGTTTTGCACTTTTAAAAGTTATTTGTTGCTTAATTTTACCTGTAGTTCTAACACACTCAAGTCGCTAGCCGCTTAAAAGCATTTACTGTCTGTTTTCCTCTGTTTTCTGCAAAAAGAAAAAAACAAAATAATCTTGTTTTCCCTTACTGAACTAGAATAGTCCAGTCTTCAGAATTTGCTGATCTCTGGGCTTTGTCTTGGTTCCTGTGCTATTCCATATCCTTATTTGGATAAAAGGAAGCGTCTTTGTTCACCAGTGGGAGTGGGGAGCACTGAGCAGCCTATTTGTCCCTAGAGGAGTGGTTCCAGCCAGAAACTTGTAGTCTATTGGCCATTTTGGGTCAATTCCTAGCTCTTTTCAGCCCCCTATAATAAAGCCCGCTTTAGCGCACTTTTTCGCTTGTATTCAACTCAGCACTGCTCCTCGTGGTGTTCTGCAGAGTTCTACAAGCAGCAGAGAGCAAAAGAGTGACTTTTTCCTGATTTAAGTATTTTTTTCTGGCTTTTTGATTATTTACTGCTTAGCGACTGCATTTTCGCCTGTTTATACAGCTCTGCATTCTATTTAAACTGTTTTTGTGTTGATTAACTGTTTTGCACTTTTAAAAAGTTATTTGTTGCTTAATTTTACCTGTAGGCTAACACACTCAAGTGTGCTAGCTGTTTAAAAGCATTTATAGCATTTACTGTCTGTTTTTCCTCTGTTTTATGCAAAAAAGAAAAAAAACAAAAAAAAAAATCTTGTTTTCCCGCCTTACTGAACTAGAATAGTCCAGTCTTCAGAGTTTGCTGATCTCTGGGCTTTGTCTTGGTTCCTGTGCTATTCCATATCCTTATTTGGATAAAAGGAAGTGTCTTTGTTCACCAGTGGGAGTGGGGAGCACTGAGCAGCCTATTTGTCCCTAGAGGAGTGGTTCCAGCCAGAAACTTGTAGTCTATTGGCCATTTTGGGTCAATTCCTAGCTTTTCAGCCCCTGTAATAAGCCCGCTTTAGCGCACTTTTTTCGGGCTTGTATTCAACTCAGCACCACTCCTCGTGGTGTCCTGCAAGTTCTACAAGCAGCAGAGAACAAAAGAGTGGCTTTTCCTGATTTAAGTATTTTTTCTGGCTTTTGATTGTTTACTGCTTAGCGACTGCATTTTGCCTGTTTATACAGCTCTGCATTTTATTTAAACTGTTTTGTGTTGATTAACTGTTTTGCACTTCTAAAAGTTATTTGTTGCTTAATTTTACCTGTAGGCTAACAAACTCAAGTCGCTAGCCGTTTAAAGCATTTATAGCATTTACTGTCTGTTTTCCTCTGTTTTCTGCAAAAAGACAAAAACAAAAAAAAAAATCTTGTTTTCCCGCCTTACTTAACTAGAATAGTCCAGTCTTCAGAGTTTGCTGATCTCTGGGCTTTGTCTTGGTTCCTGTGCTATTCCATATCCTTATTTGGATAAAAGGAAGTGTCTTTGTTCACCAGTGGGAGTGGGGAGCACTGAGCAGCCTATTTGTCCCTAGAGGAGTGGTTCCAGCCAGAAACTTGTAGTCTTTGGCCATTTGGGTAAATTCCTAGCTCTTTTCAGCCCCCTGTAATAAAGCCCGCTTTAGCGTGCTTTTGCGTGATTTAGCGCGGAGTTGCCCATAGACCACCATCGGGCAGTGCCAGTTAAACAAGGTTAAACTATTTCTGGCTCCGTAAAGTCTGCTCTTCTATTTTTCCCTTAGAACTTCTCTACTTGCAATCTAAACAGTCTATTCTCTATCTCAAAAGCTCAGCACTTGCTCCTAAAGCATTTTTATATAGGTAAAGTACTTATATACTAAACAAAGTACTACATTAGCCTAGAATCCTTGAGTACCCATTTCCTATAGGTCCTTCTGACTCAGTTACACAGCAAACTTTTCACTTTTTTCTAGCATGTCGAAGGGTCAGTTGCTGGCGTCCTCTCCTGTTCAGCTGGTGAATCTGGGCATCTTGAGGCAATGTTACAATTGCCTCATGTACACAGACAACCCTCCTTCTCCCACAAAACACAAATACATGTGAGAGATCCAACTATATAGCCAAACTGGAGGCTGAGCTCTCTCAACTCAGGACTGGCAAGACCAGACAGGAGGAGAAGGAAACCACGCACACCACAAACCCAGTTTCACATAGAACTATCACAACTGCAAAACAAACACATAAACACACAAAGACATACTCGGAGGCACTGATCAAAAATCTACCAAAACTACAGAGGCCTCCAAAGCAGACACCCAAGCAACTGCCACCTCATGACATAAGACATGCAACACATAGTTCTCAAAGTCAGTGTGCTAAACAGTCACAGCCCTTAAGGCCAAACACAATGCCAAACACACTTGTTATAGGTGACTCCATAGTCAGACACACTGACGTCCCACTCACCAGACTGAATAAGGAAAAGATCACAGTAAGCTGCCTGTCAGGCGATAGAATCTGCCACATAACACAAGCACTCACGTCACTCCACAGCAAGTACAAGTATGACTCAGTCATTGTCCATGCCGGTGTGAACAACCTGAGACGTACCTCCTGGACTACATGAAAAGAGACATAGAGGAGCTCTCAGATTATGTAGCCCAGGCCGGTATGACCCTGACCCTGAGCAGTATCCTACCCTCACCAAGAATGATGCCACAATACAGAGACAAAATGATCAGCTTTAATAATTGACTTAATTACTGGTGTCATTCTAAGGGGATCCAATGTCTGTCTGCCTGGGATGACATGCTTGACAAGCCATGCTGCTGAGGGACGGCTTGCACCTGTCACCCTGGGCTTCCGGATATTGGCAAAGGCTCTTGCCACCCCCATAGTGCCTTTTTTAGGCAAGGCTCAAATGATAAACCTACCACCCTAGAAAACAAAAATGGAGAAAAACTAAGGGTAATACTGCTCAATGCAGAAGTCTAAACCTCAAGATGCATGCCCTCGAAGCCCTCCTCAGTATGGAGAACATCGATGTCTGTGCTGTGACTGAAACCTGGTTCAAGGCTCCTGAGAGCACACCAGCACTATCAGGTTATACCTCATATCATGCGTTCCGGCCGCAAAATCCAGACCGAACCACAAAAGGAGGTATCCATATTCATAAAGGATACCCACACCTCCAGGTTAGTGGCATACGCGACATCGGAGACCATCCAGGTGCAATTAACCATAGGCAAAACTGCCCTACAGTTTGTAGCATGCTACAGACCACCTCTCAAACTCAGGAAACCCACACAGCCTTCCTGAAGACACTGGAGAGTATGAATGTCTCTCCAAACAATCATATTGGGTGACTTCAACTACCCAAACATAGACTGGGAAAATTACTCAAGCCCCAACACCCTAGCCCAAAGGTTCCTGGGTTCATAAACTCAAATGCTATGGAACAACTAGTCACCATTCCCACAAGAGGAGAAAATATACTGACCTGATCATCACAAACATGGGGACAAAATGCTCCACATCGAAGTATATCCCTCATTGGTGAGATCAGACCATAAATTAATCTCACTGAGATCCACATCCGCCCCAACCCCAGCAAAAAGACCACAGTGAAGAACTTCTCAAAAGCAAACTTCACACTTAAGACTGGAGTGGTATCCTTCAAGGCCCCTGAGCCAGAGAAACCACAACCCACGCTACTGAAACCCTTACAGATGCCTTCTCACGAGCACTTCCAGGAATGTATGGATCAAGCAATCCCTAATAAAATCAAGACCCTTTCCACCAAAGGCAGGCACCGGTCTGGTGGACCCCAGCCATAAACAAACTCTACAACAAGAGGAGAAAGCTACTACATGACAGAGCAAAATCCCTAAAGGAAGGCATCTCTGATCACTACTAGCAAAAACTACGATCACTCATAAAATCATCCAAGGCCAACTTTGAGAGAAAAAATCGCTAATGACACAAAAGACAATCATAAGGCCTTCTTTAGCTATGTTGGAAACCTGGGTGGAAACTCCCAGATATGCTCAGAATTAGTCCAAATGATACAAAAATCACTGAACCCACAGACATTGCCAACATACTGGCAGACAGGTTCAGTGCTAATTTCTCCCAAAAAGGAGAAATATCTATCCCACCAGAGTCTAGCCTCCCAAACATCTCAGATGCCCAGGTGAGAACTGCTCTCTCTAAAGCAAAAACACAGCATCAATGGGACCGGACGGTGTCCCCGGCCGTGTGCTACACCGAACTCAATGAGGAACTAAACCCACACATAAGGCTGCTGTTTAATCTAGCCTTACTACAGGATCGTGCCCAAAGAATGGCGTGCGGCAACTGTGGTCCCACTCCACAAAGCGGTGTTTCTACAGACCAAATTACCTACCCCATAAGCTTGATGAGCCTTGTCTGCAAAGCTATGGAGAGGCTCATAATGGCACTCATAAATAAAGACATTGGGGACCTACAGACACTGGATCCTACCCAATTTGGCTTTGTCAAGGGCAGATCCTGCCTCTTGAACTTGGTCGACTTTTTTGAAACAGTCACTAAGGCCATTGATGAGGGTGAGGCAGTTCACACAGCCTACCTTGACCTTGCAAAGCGTTCGACACAATACCCCACCCGGCATCATAGAAAAGCTCACCAGCTTAGATGTAAACCCATATGTCACAAGATGGGTTGCAAACTGGCTCAAGACAGAACCCACAGGGTTAGAGTTGCTGGTGCCATGTCAGACTCTAAGCCAGTCACGACGGTGTCCCACAGAGCTCAGTCCTGGGCCCCTCTTGTTCAGCATTTATTTTTCTGAAGTGCAGGCAAACATAGGGGATTGTGGCTGGCAAAATTTGCAGATGACTGCAAACTGGGCACCATAATTGACACTCCATCAGACAAAAACCCGACATCCTTCCAAAAAAGGAAAAAGGGCCTTTCCCCTAGGGGAATGGGATAAACCTGGTTTTCCAAAAAAAGCCCCATGGCCTTAAAAGCCTA
>NC_056726.1:1073356055-1073381288 GCF_019279795.1 Protopterus annectens | reverse complement strand
CCTCACCCATATATATACTAATCTCTCTAAAAACAACCTTAATAAAATGGATAACTCCTACAATAACATAGCCAGATTTGCTACAGGTAACCCTTTCAGAACCCACCACTGTTTTAATCTAAAGCAGCTAGGATGGCTTGAATTACAAAATCAGCTTAAATTCCACCAACTGACCATTGCCCATAAAACCCTTTACCAGCCTACCAATACCCCTATACTATCTACCCTCATTACCCCCTACAACAATGTAAAGACCTTATGATCATCACATAAACTTCTGGTAAATATTTGTAAATCAAACAACAGGGCTGGGGACTCTCTTTTCTCTAATACTGTTGGAAAATCCTGGAACCTTCTTCCTAACGAACTTTCCTCTCTTCCCTCTATATCACTCTTTAAAACCAAATTGAAACTTTTCCTCAGAACACACTGGTTGTGCCCCTGTACTAAACCTGACTGATCAACTAGCTCTTCTTACTTGGTTCAACCTACCCTCCTCTTCTCAGTAATCAAGTTCCTTTTCTTAATAACAACTTACCTTGTCCTTCTATACTATTACTTACATCTTCAGAATCCCATTAAGGAGACTACTTTTACTAATATATTGTATAATTTCAGCTCCTACTTTTTTATGACTACTTTGATACTAATATATTGTATAATTCAGCTGCCATCTTTTTCTTTATGCTGTATTGCAACTACATTTTGTATTGTACTAATTGTATCTGTATATTTTGCACTATGTTATGAACGAATGACCTCTTTGATTATTCTCTGTACTGCACCTGCAATGTTCATTGTATACATTAATTTTTGTATATGTGATTTTGTTTGTTTCCTTGGAGCTTATCTCCCCGAGCCTCTACTGAAAATGGACATATATCCAGTTAGACTAGCACGGTCAACAAATGTAAAATAAATGACTTTGGTACCAATCATTTGCTTGTGTAAAACCGTCTTGTAGGATGTTGACATCATTAGGACATTGTATGACTGCTCCCAGTTTGCAGTCATCAGTAAACTTTGTCAGCCACAGACCTTTAGTTTTTGCTTGTACTTTGGAAAAATAGATTCCAAACAGTAGAGGTCCTAGGACTGATCCCTGCGGAACACCACTGGTTACACATCTGCTTTTGGAGATGGCTTCCCATATTTTGACTATATGTATTCTATCCGTAAACCAGTTAGTGGCCCATCTAACAGTATAAGGGTTAATACCTAGCTGGGTGAGTTTGTCAATGATGCCTGAGTGGGGGATAATGTCAAAAGCCTTGGGTAAGTCCAGGTAGGCTGTATGCACAGATTTCCCCTTGTCCAGGGCCTTGGTGACTGTCTCGAAGTAGTCCACCAGGTTTAACAGGCACAATCTCCTTTTGACAAATCCAGACTGAGTAGGGGCAAGCACTTGAAGATCACCTATATCTCTGTTGATAAGGTCCATGATGATTCATTCCATGGCCTTGCAGATAAGGCTAGTCAGGGTAATAGGTCTATAGTTCCCAGGGTCAGTGGAATCACCACCTTTATGCAAGGGAATAGCAATGGCCATTTTCCATTCGGCTGGGATGAAGCCGGTGCTTAGACTATGATTGCAAAGAGTACCCAATGGTGTTGCTAATTCTTGCTGCAGCTCATATAGAACACAGCCTGGGATGTTATCAGGTCCCATAGGTGCTGTGTTTTTGGCCTTAAAGAGAGTGTTTACAACCTGCTCTTTAGAGATACAAGGTAGGCTGCAGGTGGTAGGGATGTCATGATGTAGGTGTGGCAGGGACAGGGGAGTGAAATTTTCACAGAACCTGTCGGCCAACAGGTCAGCTATGTCTACAGGCTCAGTATATGTGGTATCATTAACTACCAGTTCGGCACATATCTGGGCCTTTCCTTTTAGGTTACAGATGAAACAAAAGAATGCCTTATGGTTGTCATTAGTTGAGGAAGCTAATTTGAATTTGTAGTTTGCTTTGAAGGACTTCACAAAAAGTCTTATTTGCTTGTTTAAGCTGAGGAGGGAGTATTTCCAGTTTAGGGCTCACTCTCTCTTACTCTTAGACAGCAATTTCTTCCTCTTATTGTAAAGTCTGTTAATGGCAGTTGTCCACCAGGTAGGTTTGCTCTTCCTTCAGGAGCTTGTTTTGGTCCTATCAGGTATGGCCTAGTCAATGTAGTTGTACAGGTATTTGTATAAAGCATTGCTGCAGAACTTGGCATAGTTGCCAGTTCCATGTATAGGGGGAGGTGCAGTGAAGCTATTTATACCATCCGGTAAGAGGTTATTATCTGCTTTGGAGACGTTTTTTAGTTTAGTTGCTGCCAGGGGGGGCAGTGTGATAGTTATTTTCAATGACACTGATCTGTGATCAGATCTCACCAGGGAAGACCTCACAATGGGAGTGCTACAATTGTCCCCCATATTGGTAAGCACCAGATCCAGGATGTTGGCACCCCTTATGGGGGTGTCAACCAGCTGATTGAGGGCACTAGATTTAACGAAGTTGAGTAAAGTTTGAGCGAGTGAGTTTGAACACGAGTAATTTACCCAGTCAATGGGTGGGTAGTTAAAGTCGCCCAAAACCAAGGTGTTCAGATGTATCTTGATAGACTAAAGTAGATCCAAATAGGCAGAGTGGGTGTCCTGATTCATGGAGGGGATCCTGTAGCTGCAAATGACTTGAATAGGTGTCCTACCAACAGTTAACTGCACCTTAAATATCTCCAGGAAATCATACTGTTTAACCAGTCCAGAAGTGTATTTATCTTTAATGAATATTGATACACTGCTTCCTTTAGTTTTCACTCCTTCAGTTTGTGGTCTGAACGTGTGGAAGGAGGTGTAACCCAGTATGGCTGGGGTGCTCTCCACAGCCTTGAAACAGGTCTACGTGACTGCACAAATGTCTGCGTCTTTCAAGGTGAGGACTGCCTCTAGTGAGTGCAGTTTCATGTTAAGACTCCTACTGTTTAGCAGCATAACCTTGAGGTTGTTTTAGATGGAGTTTTTATGTCAGGAATTTTGTTCTTAAAACACTGCCAAAGAAAGGCTCTATGAGGGTGGCAAAAGCCTTAGCCAATAGCCAAAATCCCAGGGGTGACAGATAAAGACCATCTTGAGGTCTGTCGATCATGTCAACCCAGGCTGACAGATACTGGATCCCCTTAGAATGACACCAGAAACTCAGCCAATTACTGAAGTTAATTATTTTCTGTTTGTATTGGGGCATCATCCTAGGTGAAGGTAAAATGCTGCTGAAGGCTAGGGACATACCTGCCTGAGGCACATAGTCCGAGAGCTTAGTCATGTCTTTTTTCATATAGTCTATAGAGGTACGTCTCAAGTCACTCTTACCAACATGGATTATGATGGAGTCATAACAGTACCTGTTGTTGAGAGACTTGAGTGCATGTGTGATATGTCGGATCCTGGCATCTGACAGACAGCTGACTGTGACCTTTTCCTTATCCATCCTGGTGAGAGGGACATCTGTGTGTCTCACGATGGAATCACCTATGACTAATATGTTTGGTTTTGTGTTTTGCCTTAATGGCTTGACAGGTGTGACACAGGTGCATGAGCTATTATGCGTATTGTGTTCTGCAGAAGAAGTATTATGTGTAGCGTGCTTGTGTTTGTGTTTGGTAGGTCTCTGGTGTTTAGGTATGCTTCTGGTGAGGACCTCCACATATTTAGGTATGTGTGATGTGGGTTTGGGTGGAGTTGGAGATGAGGTGTGCATGAGAGAACATGTACTGGCTGGTGTGCGAGAGAGCATGGATTCAAGGTTCTTAATATAGTTGCATCTCTCACATGTTGAGTTTGTGTGGACTAGGAGTAGAGGGTTGTTGGTGAACATGCCCATATCAACCAAGCTGGCTGGAGAAACTGTGGAAAATTGTCCCTCCGTAGTGTTAGGTAAATTTATATGGTCAGGAAAAGAGGTCACACTTAGGAATGGCTAGTGGGTGAGAGATGTGTTGAGGCTAAGGCTAGGCTTAGTGCTCCACCTGACAAGTAGAGCAGGGCCATGAAAAACCTCTGGAGGACCACAAGCAAAGTGCTAAGGGAAAATTTAACAAGTAAACCATTTGCGTCCGTAACCACCAACAGTAATCACCACAACGCAGCAGTGCCCGATGCACTACATGCAAACAAGCACAAAAGCTGGGCTTAATTAAAACAAGAAATAACCCTTTTAACTCAAACTAGCCTATAAAGATGCTACCTCTGAGCTCTAGTCCAATCACCTTCGATTAGATGGGATCCAGACAGCACTCCCTCCCACAAGTGTGCAGAAGGGCCTTCCTTCAACAAAGATGTTTTGAATTTGATGCTCAGGAGTTACAAAACAGACCCAGAAACAGCAAACCTGAAACTGGGCTATGCTATAGCTGAACTAGTATAGTATGCAGTAAACTGTGACTCAAATAGTTCAGACAATTGAAACAGACAGTAGAATGTGAATACAAATTAAAAGTGCAATGTAAGAACAAAAACAGGCACTTGCAGTTAGTTGGAAGCAACAGATGCCTCAGATCTTTCAGTATCTCAGTGAAGAGCTGGTTTTTAGTGCTCAAGTGATGCCAAACAGTCTAGATTCAGCAAGTCTGAATCTGGCCTATGCTATATAATGCAGAAGTACTATTTATTATTTTATTTATTTGCATTTGTTACTGGGATAGTCCAGCTGGGACAGAAGTGTGCATTTCCCGGGGAGAAAAGCTCCACATATAAATACATTTCACATACAATACAGAATTTACATTAATAAAGACATTTAGTAAATATTATTGGCAGCTTATACAATTGGTGAAACACACAGTACATAAGTAATCATTCTCAACTCAAAGATATTATACAATCAATACAGAGTATATATATATCTATGGGAACATTCCATATGAGTAGTTTTCAGCTAGCAAAATGTATATAAGACACTTCATGCAGTGGGTGCAAAGCAGATATAGGAATTAATTAGAGACTAGGTACTTAAACTTTTCACACATTTAGGAGGTGTAATAGCTGAGTGATAGGCTATATGAGTTCTGTTGCAGGAATCAGCAAAATCTGTGGATATTGTTGCAGATTTAAGTGGTGGTATGATATTAAGGTAGGCTGCAAGAGTACCTGAATGTCTCACCTGGTTCAATGGTAGGTCTGTAAGGGTTAGGAAGAGAAGGAAGTAGACAGGAGGGATCAATGGTAGGACAATAAGGGTTAGTAGAAGAGGGATATGGACAGGATGGACAGGCAGAGTAAGTAAAAAGACAGGTGGATGTGAAAGGAGGATGCCAGAGTAGTAGAAAGGGGGTGAGAATAGTTGTGATGGTTGAAGTTAGGTTATATGAGATGTGGTGTTAGCACATGTGCACAGCCAAGATGAGGAGAGGTGTTGTTTCAGAGATGTCTTGAAGAGGGTTACTGAATGGGTGAATATAAGTGTCGGGGGAGGGAGTTCCAAAATTTTGCGATGGTAAAGGAGTAAAACATCTGACCAGCTGAAAGTTTGGGTTTTTCTACATTTATGAGCAGTTGGTTGTTGGATCGGAGTGGTCTGTTAGGATGGTATAAAGTAAGTATATAAGATAGAGCAGGACACAAGGATGGATTATGAATGAGCTTGTAAGCTGTAGTTAGTTGGATAAAGGTGAGATAGTTGGGGAGTTCAAGCCATTTTAGGTTTGTAATGATAAGCAGTGGTGGGGTGAGTAGGGGGCATTAGTTACAAACTTAGCAATTTTGTTGTAGCATGGATCTAGTTTGGACTTTAGGCATGACTAAATGTTGGTGAGGAGGGGGGCACCATATAAAAGAGAGGGTAATAGAAAAGAAGAGGCAAGGGAAAGTCGGGCTGATGCACTGAATAGATGTTTGTGTCAGTAGAGAGTGCCAAGTTTAGATGTGTCTTTTCGACATTAGACTGGTTGTGCAGGTCAAATGTGAGGTTTTTGTCTATGATGACACCTAGGAGTTTTGTGCTAGGTACAATGTCGATGGTGGTACCATTTAGGATTGAATGGTGAAGTTGTCTTTTTGTAGGGGTGTGGACTTTTTGGGGGCAAAGATTACTAGTTTGGTTTTGTTGGGCTTCAGGGCAAAATGATTATTAGACATCCAAATTTCAGTGGAGGTGAGGGCATTTTGGGTGAGTTGGTGTAGTTCTGAGGAGTTGTTTGCAGTACAGATGATAGTGGAGTAATCTGCATACTGGATGACTGAGCCTTGAGAGAGAGTGGTGTGGAAGTTATTGATGAATATGCTAAACAGAAGTGGGCCTAAATTGGAGCCTTGAGGAACACCAGTGGTGGTGTTTAGGAAAGGGGAGTAAGAGTTCTGCCATTTAGCTGATTGTTGCCTGTTAGTGAGGTAATTAGTGAACCAGTTTAGAGTTTGAGGTGAGGTACCTATGTTAGAGAGTTTTGTTAGAAGGAGAGAGTGGGATATAGTATCGAAAGCTTTAGAAAAATCAAGAAATAGTGAAGATATGATTTTACCAGCATCATGGGCTCAGTTGACAGTGTCCATGTAGGATATAAAGGCAGTGGTTGTACTATGTCCTGGCCTAAATCCATGTTGGGTGGGAGAGAGGATGTTGTTGTGAGTCAGATGGTGAAGAAGTTCAGAATGAATACATTTTTCCAAACTCTTAGAGATGGGTACTAGTATAGCAGTGAGGCGGATGTTGGTGTTGTCTATGCTGGGGCCCCCCCTTGTTTAGAGGGAGGATATAAGCTTTTTTCCAGAAGATCAGCACAAAGGATTCTTGGATAGATCTGTTGAGAAGTATGCTGACAGGGTAAGTGATTGAGTTGGCTGAGATTTGCAGGTATTTGGCTGGTATATTGTCAGGGGGATTTGTGCATGGTTTGAGTTTTAGAAGCAATTTTTTAATAATCAAGGTGGGTATAGGTGAAAGAGTAAAGCTGGGAATAGGGGCTGTACTGGTGTTAGATGTGGAGAGGTCTATGGTGGATAATTTGGTCTTGGGAAAGGTAGCAGTTAGATTGGCTACAGTATCTATGAAATAGGAGTTGAAGGTTGCAGCAATTTCAATGAGTGTTTTATTTGGGTCTGGGCAAGGATTATTACTAGGGCCTGGGTTTAATAAAGAGATGACAGAGTTCCAGAAGTTCTTTGGGTTTTGCTTGTGTTGATTTTGTAATGTAAGGTAGGGTTCTTTTTTGTTTTGTAGTACTAGGTACTTAACCTGGTTTCGGAGCCATTTGTATTGGGTGAGGTCATATGGGTTTTTGTTATTTTGCCAGATTTTCCATGATTTGTCCTTGTGTTTCATGAGATCCTTAGTGGATCTTGTTAGCCAACTGGTATGGTTGGTCTTTAATCTCTTTTGTCTAAGGGGAGCGAGATTGTTTAGTATGCTGAGGAAGGCTGAGTTGAAGAACTCAACTGCCTCATCAAGGGAAGTGATTTTAGTGCATCCCAATTGATGCTAAGCAACCTTTGGTTAAAGGTAGATGGACAGAACTGGGATTCATCTCTGGTAACCCTGTACTGATGTTTATTAATTGTCATGGTACATTCATGTTGTATAAAGGCCAGTAAGTGGTCACTTATTCTATTGGAGAGTTTACCAGTGGACGTGAACTTTTTTGGGTTAGACACTAAAATCCAATCCAGGATAGAGCCATTAGTATTAAGTTTATTAGGACTGGTTATGGTGTTAACTAGCTAGGTGAACTTATATAGATTGATATTGCAGTTAGAGTGGTGTGAGGATATGTCTAGCCAGTTGATATTTACATCTCCCAGTATGATACTCTTATTTTTTATGTTAATAGATGGCTATGCATCATAGAAATTCAAAGTGCATAAAATCATGGTCACAACAGCAAAAATTAGTTTAAATAAACCAGCAATTCTCCAGCAATTCCCAGCTTAGAAGGGTGTACACCACACTCTCCCACCACAGAAGTTTAGACCACAAACCTTCCAAATATTTGAATATTGTGATGAGTTGATTTTATCCAGTTTTACAAGTTTTTAGCTTTGTTTCTGAGTTCTATGAATGTTTGTCTAGTGTTTTGATTTTTGTATTTGTGGAATTGTTCCCAGGCCTTGTCTCTTGCTTTGTGTAAGGATCTACAATCTTTGCTTAGCCAGGGTGCAAATTTAGTTTTCACTCTAATGGTTCTGGGGGGTGCATGACAATTTAATATATCTAAGAAGGTGGTGTTAAAGGAGTTAACAGCTTCTTCTTGAACAGCTTCTTCTTGAGGTTGGTGTCTAAGTGTTTCCCAGCTGCAGTGTTTTAGAGAAGAGATAAAATTATTTGGGTTAAACGCTTTTTTATTTCTGATTGTATGGTATGATTTTATTTTTTTTTGTGTTGACTATAAGTATGTAGTAGAAAGTTAAGCCAATGGTCACTGAGAACATCAGGAAGACAACCAAACTTGAGGAGAAATGGAGGGGTTATTAACTAAAATCCAGTCAAGGATAGACTGACATTTTCATCATTTGTCAGTCCTTATGGGGGGTGTGATTAGTTGGGTGAACCCATTTAGGGTAACGTGGGCTGATGGATGCTGAGAGGAGCAATCTACCCAGTCAATGTTAAAATCAGCCATCAGGATTGTTTTCTGTGGATGAGCGCTGGATGTCCAGCATAGTATGTATTCCAGAGTGGGGATATTATTTCCTGGTGGGATATAGCCGCCAATGATATTAATGTGTTTTTTGGGGTTGAGTTTTAGCTTAGCAAAGATTATTTCAGTGTTTTCAGTCAGGGATGCTAGATTCAAGACAGTCCAACATTATGTAGTCTTTGGATAATATAGCTACCCCCACCCCTTTTCATTTTCTTCTCTCTACAAAGGATAGTGTATCCTGGAGCTGCAATTCCATTGCTATTAGCACTGGGTTTTATCCATGTCTCTGTTCATATCACAATAACTGGGGAGTAGAGGGCTAGTAAGACATGCAATTCATGAACTTTTTTTCCAATACTCCTTACATTCATATTAAGGAGGAGAAGGGAAGACTTACTTCTGTTGTGTAGTAGTTCATAGCTGAATGCATTATGGCTGCTGATGGAATTACGTAATGGAGTGGGACCGGGATTAGGATGGATATCACCTGAGTGATTTAACTGCTTTACAAGGTAGAGAAGGAGTTTGGTACTTGAGACCAGTTTGGGAAGTGTTAGCTGGGAGTTTAATTTTGTTCACATGGAGATCTATGTGGTTGGAATAAAATTTGTGGCTATGGTGTAGCTTAATGGTTTGTCTGGGTGGACAAGAGAGGAAATTTGCTGGGAGGGGGAGTTGGTGGATGGTAGACCATAATTATATGAGGTGAAACAGTGCAGAATTATGAGCAGACATGTAGTGGCGAAATGTAAGGTTGCTAGTTCTATTTGTAGTCTGTAGTGGTGTACAGGTTCACTAGGATACTTGGGCATTTTGGGAGTAAACTGATAAATAGGACTGGTCTCTGAAATAATGTGTTAAGTGTAATATGTATGGATAGCTGGGCAGGGAGCTGATAGGGGTGTTAAAGTAAGGAGGTGCTAACTGAACAGGAAAGGGGAAGTTTGTAGCTAGGTTATGTGGTTAGCTGATCCTAATGGTTGACGTCTGGGTTGTGACTGGCTGTTGTTAAGTGGGTGGATGTTAATTATTGGACAGTTGTGGATGGTGTTTGGGTCGGGATTTACTGTTGTAGAGTGGGCGGAGTGGATAAAGTATAAATGTAATTTATGTGGGGGTGGGTAGGAATGGGGGTAGGGTAGGGGAGTGAAGTGAGCCCTAGCATAGTTGATCTGTTCCCTCTTCTGTACCCTTCTAAAAGTGACACTTCTTGTCTTAACTGCTTTATAGTTTTCTCTATTTGATACTTCCATGATAGCATTTGATTTCTCCCCTTCCTTTCCCTTACTGCCCTGTATGTTTGTGGTAAGACTTTATCTGTTATTAATTTAGCTACACAGTAATATATCCTATTTATTTTTGTTATATTACATGAATCTCAATGGAGAGTCCTAATTACTGTGTTCATTTGTTTTATCAAACATCTAAATGTTGGGGTTTTATTGACTTTTTGCAGTCTGTTCCTTTCATTGATCTTAATATGTCTGTCCATCACTATTAAATCAAGCAACTCTTCTGTTAGATTATTTTCTTCTTTGTTCTCTATTTACTGTGAGAATTCTACAGAAAATTCCAGAACATCTTCCTGTGCCACATTCTCTTCAGTTTCATCCTGTATCATTTGTTGCTCTTTCATATGGGAATTCACTGGCCTATCACTCCACAACATTGACTGCATCAGAGTTGCCACAGTTTGCTGTTCCTTCTCTTGTTGTGTAATTCCAACTGACCTTTTGTACTGGTTTTGTGTGGTAGGCTCCAAAGTACCATCATATGGCAACTGGTCAAATGGAAAATGCATTGTTCTACCCTGCTGTGATGTTATCAGAGTTAAATTGTCTACACTAAATCCTTCACTTCACAGGTAATCTATAACC
The DNA here is from genome assembly GCF_019279795.1 of Protopterus annectens. Taxonomy (NCBI): domain Eukaryota; kingdom Metazoa; phylum Chordata; order Ceratodontiformes; family Protopteridae; genus Protopterus; species Protopterus annectens. Next base: position 1,073,370,807 of record NC_056726.1, on the reverse strand, counting down.
TCAGTTTCTATTTCTTTAACTTCTCCATTACTAATCTTTTTTTTCTAATTTTCCTTTTTGTTTTCTTATTTTTAGTATTGCAAAATTTTCCTTATCTGGCTGTCTATGCCTGTATTTCTCTTCAAATATATTTGGTGCTGTTCTTTTTGTGTTTTTTTTTTTAGTTTTGCTTTCTCCTTTGCATAAATATTACACCATATTAAACTCTTTTTCTTTCCCATGTCCATATTTCTTCTTCAGACGTCTCCTGCTCCTTTTGCTTCTCCTTACATGAGGACTTGTTGTTCCATCATGCTGTGAAACAACCTGTGTTAGACTTTCTACACTAAATCCTCCACTTCACAGGTATTTTTTAACTTCTGTTTTATTAATCTTCTGTTCTACATTCCCTCTTTGTAATCTTATTTTTTGTATTGTGAAAGTTTCCATATCTGGATGTCTTTGCCTGTATTTCTCTTCAAATATCTTTAGAACTGCTTTTTGTATTGATTAATTTGGCTTTCTACTTTGCATAAATATTGCACCATATCATATCTCTCTTTCTTTCCCATGTCCATATTTCTTTTTTACACCTTTCAAAAATCTCTAGATTTTTTCTTTGTATTGTTGCACTTCCTCAGTCACTTCTTTTTCCATATGGTCCAAGGTTTCTTCGTCTATATAATGTTTTTCATAAATCTGTAATGAACACAAATTTTTATTTGAACTTTCTGTTGTTCAAGTATTTTTCTTTCCTCTAATTTCTCTCTTAATCTTATTGTATATCTTCTGTCTGGAAATTCTGGACTTCTTGCATAATCGTAACAATACATCATTTCTTTCTTAGGCACAATAGTCCACTCAATCATCTTTATGTCTCTTTTTTGGCCTAAAGGTTTTTGTGATTTTTTTGTGGACTACTACTTCCTTCTACAACAGGGTGGACATTCTCCCCCTCAGCCTGGTCTAGCCCCATTGTAGGAATGTTTCTGTGTCATGAAGATTCTGCATTTTTCCAGTCCTAGCACCAGTCTGTCTACCAGGATTGGACACTTTTTATCCTGGGTCTTGTGCACCCCACTATCTTTTTTTATTTTTTAACCTACTTCTGTCCATGATATATGCTATATAAAATACAGTCTATATATCAGTGTTGTCTTGGTGAGATTTTGTGAAAAACAGGGTCCACCTCATGAAGGTACTCACCAAGACTTAAAGATGAATTCATTTCTAGCAATACTACTCTCCTTTGCTTGTTGATTTATCATCTCTCCATTTGGACCTCCATCTCTCCATTCAGGCCCCCATCTTTCCATTTGGACCCTATCTCTCCATTCAGACCCCCGTCTCAACATTTGGACCATATCTAGAAATGATTAATGTCCATTATATCCTGAGTGAGATTTTTCCATCCTTTTCTTGGACAGACTACTTATGTACTAAAGCTCATGCATTTAATAATTGGTTAAGAGAAACTTAACTGACGTTCAATGCCCAATTGCAGAAATACTGGGAAGAGAGTTTTCATAATTATTGGCTATTTGCTCAAAACTATTTTCACCTAATCACCTATGTGGCAAGCTTTATGGCTAGTAAAATTATTGACCAGTTGCATCCTTTTTAGCATTAGAACAAAGGGGGTATGTAAAGTTACACAGGAACCAGTAATTTTTTTAAGTAATGCTAGAAGCTTAGGAAATAAGTTCTCTGAATTAAGCTGCTTAATAGCTACAGAGCAATATGAAATCATAGTGATACCAGAAGTTGGGGATTCTTCTCTTTTTCATTTAAAACACTAATGAATGCTTAAGGCAAGGTTCAAGAGGTGGTAGGGTAGTTTTATGGGTGCATCATTCCTATTTAAGAATATGCTTATGTATGAGACAATGACTGTTCAGATTCCTACAGGTGCAAGACGACAGCTATATATAGTACTGTCATATTGTACACCAAATATGGACAGCACTTTGCATAACACGTATTTACATAGCTAGATGACTGCCTGAATTGTAAAGGTGACATACTATTATTGGGTGATTCAAATTACACTGGAATATTTTGGGAGTCACTATGTAGTAGCTCTTACTTTGCTAAAGAATTTGTTGACCTTATCTCATACTATAGAAGACTCAATAGGTAAAATTCAGTACCAGGGGAAAATATCTTGGACCTTACATTGACTTATGTACTGACTAAAGGTCATTCCATAAAGATACTCCAACCATTAGGGTCATCAGATCATAACCCGCTCACATTTGTTACTAATAATTCATTAACTGGAACTACACATTTAAAAACACATGAATATGGAAAGTTAGATTTAAAAAGTTTTGCCGAGCATTCTGTAAGATGTGATTGGATGACTATAGTTGGTAGATCAGATAGCTGTTATGGTTACAGTGTCTTGGAGAAGCTTCTTCAGGAGGGAGTTGCTACTACAGCAAAACAAAAAAGAAACAATTCAATTGTATCACCTTGGTGGAACAAAGACATTTTGAGAAGGTACGTAAGGAAAAGGAGAAGCCTACAAACCTTTGTAAGGCTCCCTTCAAATATGAAAAGAAAGAAATTTAATATATTGTGTAAGAATGCAATAAAGGGAATTACTAGCTATAAAACACATTTTGAGAATGAATTAATTTGTAATACAACAAATAAAAAGCTTTTTATGGCTATATAAATGAAATTAATAGTAATAACTTTTCATTACTGTTGTTGATTAATGGTGAGTAATTACTGAGCCTAGTAAAACTGCCACCGAATTTAATATATTCTTCTCAAGCATTTGGTGAGATAGTATAGATAAGGATGATGTCTACAGCTATTTTGTAACAGGGTCATGCCCACTGATAACAGGATTGAATATTACCAGAGAATTTGCCAATTTAAAAGATACTGCCTGTATGGGCCCTGATCTGATCCCAAGTCAGTTGTTGAATTCTGTAAAAACTACTCTTTTATCTACCTTAAATTAATAATTAATAAACTGTTAGAATCAGGAATTGTTAAAGAAGCCTGGAAGCTGTCCTATGTAACTCCAGTTCATAAAGGTGGTTCAAAGGATCATATGGGTAATTTTAGACCCATCAGTTTAACTTCTTTATTGGGAAAATGTTTTGAAAGATGCCTTTTAGATCTTATTGAGAAATCAGAAGGAAACATAGAAATCCTTGATTTTAATCAATATGGTTTCGTAAAAGAGCAATCTACTGTTAGTAATTGATGAGCTTTTATGAATAGATAACTATGGCCTTGGATTGGGGCCTACATCCTGGAGTTATTTTTCTGGATCTTGAATTCTTTTGAGAGTTTACCCCACAAGGTTATCATTAAGTGTTTAAAGGTACATAAAGTTAATACATACATCATAAGGTGGATTGATAATTGGTTACATGGCAGACAGCAATGTATACAAATACAATGTTCTTATTCTGATTACTTGCAGATTAAAGCTGGGGTACCTCAGGGTTCTGTCATGGAACCAGTCTTGTTTCATATGGTATTAGCTACATTCCCCAAGAATAATATATTCTGCATTTATAGGTATGCTGATGATTGCAAGATTGGTTTATCAATTCAAAATCCCTCTGATGTAAATGAGTGAAACAGTTAATTACAGTCTCTAAGTTGTTGAGCACTGGAAACAGCTTCAACATTTAGTCTAACCAAGTATAAGATAATGTATTTTTCAAATAGATGCCCAAGGCTTCCTGTATATTTGGTGTCTTCCCCATTAAATGAGGTACAGGAATATAAAGACTTGGGTATACTTATTACAGCTAAGTTATTCTTTAACACACATGCAGATCAAATTTCTATAAATGCAACTAAGTATATTAGGCACCTGTTAAGGAGCTTATCTATTAGGGATGAGCATGTATTGACTTTAGTATTTAAAACTAATGTAAGACCATTACTGGAGTGCAGTAACACGTTTTGTATTTACCATCAAGGGCAATTGAAAAAACTTGAAGGAATCCAAAGAAGATTTACAAAAAGAATACAGAAATATAGATTTATAGATTATGGCCTTCTAAGTTGTTAAATTTATCTAGTCTCCGTTATAAGTATAAACAGGGAAAGTTGTCCTTACATTCATAGTTGCAGTATTCCTAACATATAGTATTCCATACTTATGGGATTTCCTGCTGTGTGTAGCCCAACATCAGCCAGTATGCCAAAGCCTACTGTTGCTTTAAGGTACGCTGAATGTCATACGTATGCTCCTTGCATAGTGTAGGGCATAAAGGTGACATGCGGATGTACCATTCTCAGAACTTGCTTGCCACCAGTCAGAACACATCTCCAGATCATCAGTCTGAATGCCTATGTCATTTCAACCAGTATGAATGCAGTTTTCATTCACTAGTTTCAATGCCTATGTCTTCTTGGTGATACCAAGCTGTTGCAGATAAGTACCCTATTGGGGTTTTGTCTTTTCTTAGCTTTTTTGTTCCCCTAGGGGATTGATGTCATTCAGGAAGGGTAAATGCCAGTGCAGGAAACTGATTCCCTGTAAAGCCTACCACGATAAGTGTCTTTTTTGCCTAGGAGCTTCTCACAACTATATGACCTGTTCTATTTGTCAGGCTTTCATACCAAACACCCCTTGTATTTTAAGAATCAGTGCCTTAAGCTTCTCACTAAAGATATAATGGAAGAAACTTCCCACCCCAAGGGTCAGCCATTAGGGAAGAAGAAAGTTAAAATATTACGATAAGAATCCTCTACTGTCCAGCCTCCACCTGATGTTTCTCTCAATGTCAGTGGGAACCCGGAGGCTCACCCAGCTTTGTTTTTGGATTCCTCTGCCATGACCAGATTGGAAGCTGATGAGGATCCAGCTTGCAGCATGTCTGATGAGGCTTTGCAGGCATCCTTTTCAGACATTCAGGGGAATCACAGATGATTATTTCCAAGAGGCCTAGGGGTGTTCTGCAGATTTTAGTTAAGGAAGAAGTTCCTACTACAGTTATTGAATGCTGTCCTGGGTTAGACTCTTCTAAATTTTATAGAGGGGATGTTCCTTTAAAGAAACAACAAAAAAATCAACATGCTTCTCCTGCTCTTAGGGATCCTCAGAGTGAGTGTCAGGCCTTGACTCATCCTCAGAGTGAGTGTCAGGCCTTGACTCATCCTCAGAGTGAGTGTCAGGCCTTGACTCATCCTCAGAGTGAGTGTCAGGCCTTGACGAGTGTCAGGCCTTGACTCATCCTCAGAGTGAGTGTCAGGCCTTGACTCAACTCATCCTCAGAGTGAGTGTCTCATCCTCAGAGACTCATCCTCAGAGTGAGTGTCAGGCCTTTACTCATCCTCAGAGTGAGTGTCAGGCCTTTACTCAGGGTTTGTCTAATACTTTGATGGCATTAAAACCTCCTCAGGGGGTTTCTGTTCCTGCTCCTCCTTGGCCTTCTACTCCCCTTAAAAGGCCTAGGGAACAGGATTCCTTTGAGGAGAAGTTGGATTCTGATGAAGAATCTCTTGCTTATTCTTCCCAAATTCCTTCTCCTTTGGACTGTAGGTCAGAGGAAGAGGAATCTAGTAGTCCTGATACTCCTTTTGAAGAAATTTCCTTTGGGGACACAATATCTAGGATGACAGAATTTTTTACATGGGATTGTGCTCAGGTCTCTGAAATCCATAAGATGTACTATGAGTTGCTGCAGATTAAATCTCCAAAACCTTCTGCTATCCCTCCTGTCTTGGCTGCTTTGTTGGATGCTTTTTCCAATTCCTCTAAAGCTCCTGATATTCTACCCCCTGATCCAAAGAAGCCTGATAGGTTTTATAGGGTGCTTGAGGATTGCAACTTTTTGTATAAATGTCCTGCTTCTGACCCCTCTGTGGTGTCTGTAGCCTCTGACAAGCCTTCTCAATTGCTTCCTTTACTCAAGTTACTGCCTTCTGATAAAGACAGTAGAACTATGGAAAAGCTAGTTAAGAAGGTTTCCACCTCAGCTACCCTAACTTTTAGGGCTATTAATTATCAGACCCATATGTCCAGGTATGTGTTGGCTTTTAGGGCTATTAATTATCAGACCCATATGTCCAGGTATGTGTTGACTTTTAGGGCTATTAATTATCAGACCCACATGTCCATGTATGTGTTGACTTTTAGGGCTATTAATTATCAGACCCATATGTCCAGGTATGTGTTGGCTTTTAGGGCTATTAATTATCAGACCCATGTGTCCAGGTATGTGTTGGCTTTTAGGGCTATTAATTATCAGACCCATGTGTCCAGGTATGTGTTGGCTTTTAGGGATATTAATTATCAGACCCATGTGTCCAGGTATGTGTTGGCTTTTACAGGTATGTGTTGGCTTTTAGGGCTATTAATTATCGGACCCATGTGTCCAGGTATGTGTTGGCTTTTAGGGCTATTAATTATCAGACCCACATGTCCATGTATGTGTTGGCTTTTAGGGCTATTAATTATCAGAACCATGTGTCCAGGTATGTGTTGACTCTCCCTATTCAGGCTTGACAGCTTATTTCTGATCTTCTAGACTCAGAGTTAAACTTCTGCTCTTTCCTTGCTGGGGACTTCCTCTCAGGTAGTTCGTCATTCTATCAGATGTAGTTACGATGCATGAGATGCCTCTTCTAGGGCTGCTGCTTTTGGTTCAGTACTGAGGAGGTATTTGTGGCTTAGGCATCAGCCTTTACCTGATGATAACAAGGCTAAGTAGATGGATGCACCTCTTGATAATAAATATTTGTTTGGGAAAACAGCTGCTGGTTTGTTAAAGTCCCTTCAGTATAAGGGAAGGCCTTACAGGAACTCAAACATGTGTTTGTCTCTCCTGTGCCTAAATTTCAGAGAAACTACCCAAATGTCAGAGAAATATGCATTTATGTATATGTCTAATGCTTATTAGAAGCTAAAAGAATTAACACGTTTTATTCTATTTTATATACAGCTTAATTCTGTGTGAAATTATAAGATGCTTTTTGAAACTGCAGTATGCTTTCTGAAAACTTGCAAGATGCCCCCTGACCTAGTAATTGCTAGCACAGCAAAATTCATGTTTATGCCTTTTGGAAATGTACTGAGAAGCAGGTAATTATCTGCTAGGTCAGGAAGTAATAAATGAAACAATACTATATTCTATAATGTTATGATTTTGAACAATCAGCTCTGTTCGTGTTATGAGAACATGCACAGCTGCAGAAGAATAAGAGATACATAAGACAAAGGACTGCTTGAAAAATATGTACTTGCTTTGTGCTCGAATTAGCTGTAATACCTTGAAACATAACATAGTACATAGTGGGAAACTGTATCTAACCGGTGGTCACCAAGGCCATGTTGTTTTTCTTAGGAAGTTTTTCATAAAATTGATAGTGCAAGCAGAAAATTATGGATAAACAGCTGCTATGTAATGATGATGTTAAAACTTGTGATCTTCTACGTCAGCTTGGTAGGCAATGTCTTGTTAGAAAGTGTATAAAGATGAATTTACTTCCTGATTTTAGTTAGACAAACTCTGTATTAGCACGTTTTTGTCTCCTTGCTGCAAGATTAAAGTGCCTTAACCTAAACCTACCGTGTATTGATCATTTTTAAAGTATATTTTTCCTTTGACACCTAATAAGCCAGCCTTTGATAATATGCAATCTCACCCTCCTACTAAGGGCAAAAGGAATGGTAAGCAGCATCCTACTGCTAAGGCTACTCAGAATTCAGGGACTCAGAATTCTTCCTTTCCTGATAAATGAGGTGCTATGTGACTGTCTGTCCCTTCCCAGCCTCATTCCTCTTTCTCTTCACCTTTCTGTTTCTCTTCCTGTTTGGCTTCATATTACTCAAGATTCTTAGGTTCTGTCCATTATTCACCCAGGGTATTTCATGGTGTGGCAATCCTGTCCCCCTTTTTGGGCATTCCTCAGCTTCATTGGGAGCAACTTCCTTTTTTCCCCAAAGGTTCTTTGAGACCATTTGACTATTCAAGAGGTACCTGTGTTCCAAAGGGGGGAGGGGGTTTACGCCAGAATGTTTCCAGCGCCCAAAAAAGAGGGTACTTGGAGACCAATTCTAGACCTCTCTCTCATCTAAATACTTTTCTGAATGTACCCTCCTTTCAGATGTTATCCCTTCAGGCTCTTTTTCATCTTTTGTTTACCTCAGGCCTATATGGTGTCTCTGGATCTCAAGGATGCTTATCTCCATATTCTGATCCATCCCCTTTTCATGAAGTTTTTGCATTTCCCTGTTGCTTCTTGGCATTTTCAGTTATCTGCTTTGCCCTTTGGCCTTTCTACTGCCCCAAGGGTATTCACAAAATGTCTCACTCCTGTAATTGCTTTTTGCAGGTTTTAGGAGATTCAAATTTTCCTTACTTGGATGACCTGCTGATTCAGGCATCCTCGCCAAAGATTCTTTTGCAAAAATCTTCATTTTCCATCACCCATCTTCAGAGACTGGGGTTCAAAATAAATTTCAAAAAGTCTTCTCTGACTCCTTCTCAGGATAATGTCTTTCTGGGTTGCAGGATTCAGATGGTGACTATGCTGGCATCTTTGCCTCCTTCAAATGCCTTCTGTTTCATTTCCTTTTTTCAAAATCTTCTTCCTCTGGACTCCATTACAGCCAGGGAGTTTCTGAGACCTCTGGGTTTCATGGCATCCACCAAACTCCACATAAGAAAGCTTCAGTGGTTTCTGATGTCAGTTTGGCTTCAACAGGCACATCCTCTACAATTTGTAGTTCCTCTTCTTCATTGTCTCAAAAAGGAACTTTACTAGTGGATCCAGCAGCTTTCTTTAAATCCAGGGCTCCCTTTTAATCCCCCTCTTCCCTGTCAGGAATTGTTCACAAAATGTATTCATTTAACATTTGTTTACCGGGAAAGTCCGACTTGGAACAAAGCCAACTTTCAGCGGAGGCCCAGGGAGAAATGCTTTAGATGCATGCTTTTGTAATGTGGGAGGAAACCGGAGTACAAGAGAAAACCCACACAAATGCAGGGAGGACATGCAGACTCCACACAGAAGGCACTCCAGCCAAGAATCGAATCGGAGAACCTGTTGCTATGAGGTGACATCGCTCACCACTGCACCGTCCGAAGCTTCAGACATGGGATGGGGTGCAGCATTTGGCTCCCTGAAGGTACATGGGGTGTGGTCACCTCTTCAGCAGAAGGAGCACATTAGTGTCAAAGAGATGAGAGATCTTATGCTGGCTCTTCAGGACTTTCCTCCTCTCTTCTCTCCAGGGCCTCTAAAGGTATTCATAAACAATAGCACAGTGATGTGGTATATAAACAAACATCTTGCTGTCAAGCATCAAGTGACTCATCAGGCAGTTTACATCCCTTCAGGTCAAAACATTGTGGCAGACACTCTGAGCAGGTCCTTAACTCAGTCCCATGAATGGATGCTTCACAGGCATGTGTTTCTGGACATTGTCTATCGGGGGGTACTCTTCAAGTAGATCTATTTGCCTTCCCTCTGAACAGATAACTTCCTCTATTTTGTGCCACAGTCCCAGGTCCTCTGGTGTGGAAGGTGGATGCCCTCTCTTTTTCTTGGAAGGGAATATTTCTTTATGAATTCCCTCACCTTCCTCTCATTCCAAAAGTCATATTCAAAATTCAACAGGATGTTCCCAGAATCTTGTTGGTGACTCCCTTTTGGCCATAGCATCATTTATTTCCATCTTCTTCTGTGTTTATCCAAGGGGAATCATAACAAGTTGCTTCACATGGTGGACCTACTCACACAAGACAAGGAATCTCTCATCCACCCCACCTGTCCACTCTTCAACTGACACTGTGGGTGATACGATTTTGATTCCACATAGACACCTGTTTTCTGAGGATGTGCTGAGGATCCTGCAGGAGGCCAGGAAGCCCACTACTCGGAAATCCTACTTATCCAAATGGAAGAGTTTTTCTGTTTGGTGTCTCTGTTGTAACCTGGAGCCACTTTCTGTGAATGTTCCTCTGGTTCTCTCTCATTTATGTGAGTTGCTCAATGCTGGTGGCCTGTTCTTCTGTTAAGGCCCACTTATCAGCTGTCACTAATTGTCTGCTTTTATCTCCTCCTTTGGCTCCAAGATTTGAGTCTAAACCGTTCCTTAAAGGTGCCCTTCATATGAGACCTTCCAGGAAGCCTGTTCCTCCTCCTTGGGGTCTTAATTTGGTTTTGGAGAAGTTGACTCAGGCTCCTTTTGAGCCTGCTGCTTCAGCTTCCTTGCATCATTGTTCTTAGATGACTGTTTTGTGTTGACCCTTATTTCTGCCAGATAGGTGTCTGAGCTTCAAGCCCTTATGGCTTGTCCTTTTTTGATGTTTCATAAGGACAGGGTGCCCTTGTGTACTAATCCTTCTTTTATGCCTAAGGTGGTTAATGAGTTGCCACTTAATCAGTCTATTAATTCGCCTACTTTTTCTCCCTCTCTGCAATCTGACAGTCAGAGGGTGCTGCATACTTTGGACATGCATAGACAACTCAGATTTTATTTTGATAAGACTAAGGATATTAGAAAATCTGATCAGTTGTTTGTTTCTTTTCATCCTAGGTCCTTAGGATTAGCTATATCCAAGCAAACTATTTCTTCTCAGATTTCAAAGGCTATTTCTTCTTATTATATTTTTCATGGTAAAAGCCTTCCTTCTCCTGTAAAGGCTCATTCTGCTAGAGCTGTGGCTTCTTCTGGTGCTTTTTGCAAGTGGTTGGATACGAATTCTATTCCTGAAGCAGCTACCTGGACTTCTGTGCATACCTTTACCAAGCACTACACATTAGCTGGCATCTCCAGCGCTACAGCTGGTTTTGCTAGGGCCAATCTTCATGGCTTTTTAGAGGACTCTACTGCTCCTTCCTCCTCCCAAGTTTCTTCTTGAGCTTTGGCACTCTCCCAAAAGTTAAGAATACTGCAACAGTGAATGTAAGGACATAGTACAGTTGTGTAAAATCTTACCATAACAGTAGATGTCCTTGCCTTCATTGTTGCAGTATTCGTTCCCACCCTCCTTCCTGTTACCTCCAGGGTTTCCTTAGACTAGTGTTCCTACTGGGGCAATCAGTTCTGAGGATGGTACGTCCAGACTTCACATTCATGCCCTACCCTATGCAAAGAGCATATGTGTGATGTTCATCATACCTTAAAACAACAGTAGGGTTTGGTATACTGGCCGACGTCAGACCACCCACAGCAGGGAATCCCATATGTTAGGAACTCTATATGTTAGGAATACTGCAACAATGAGGAAAGGGCATCTAATGTTATGGTAAGATTTTACACAACTGTACTATCTTTCAGGATCTTATATTACAAATTATGTATAACATCAAGCTTAATAGATAAATTAAAATGTGCAAACATAAGAATATGATGTCTGCACTAAAAAAGGGAAATCTCAAAATCAGAGCGCAGTTTATTGATGTTAAAATTACAGGATTTTGGAACAATTTCCCTATAATTCAAATAGTTTTGATAGTTTTAAAAGGAAACTGGATATTTGGGTGGGTGATAAGGATTACATGCCATATAGTATGGAATCAATGTTCTTTGATGGCTGAATGGCCTAAACACTGTATTTGAAAATATAAACATATGAACATGTTTCACCCATAGGTGTACAGGTACTGTCATGGCCACTTGAGGGAAGCAACATATGGAAAAGTTAATGAGTCAGAAGAAAGAAGTGCTACTGCAGACCCCACATCATAGTACAAAGGCTGTTGTTGAGACAGTATCACTTTTGCATATGAACACACCTGCCACCCTTAATCATGGGCACCATCCAGATCAAGCTCAACATTTCTCATAAGGGTCATAACAAGGTATGCCCCATAAAGATGTACTGACATGGTCCTGTAGTTCTACCCCTTCCCAGCTACTGACCTCATAGAGTCCTAACAATACAAGCCAGCAAACCGGACTCCACCAATAGTCACACTGTGGCAGCCTGAACCCAGCACTGCAGGATATACACCCTGACTCCCCAGACAGCCTCCCAGAATACATGATCACCATGTTCACCTTCTATGACTTTACGTTATACTACAGTGTTTTATTATTATACTATAGTGTTTTATTTACTTATTTATCATTTTTATTTATGTATTTATTAACGAGGTAAACCCACTGGACAAAAGTATCCCTTTTCAGGTATGACCCAGGAGCACTGTCTAGTCAAGTGACTTGCTGAGAATCACACAGTAGGCAAACAGAAGTAGAAGGAATTGAACCACGTACCCTCAACTACAGGAAACAGCTTAACAACTCAAAGCCTTAATCATATGCGCTAATTACAAGATGGTGTAGCAGTCACTTGTCACTGTGTCCTCCCATCTGTGCAAGTGATACTGACTTACCCTGCCATCCTCTAACCTGAGTGGGAGATGATGTCTGGTGCAGAGAATGGCCATTTTTACACTGCCCTGCAGATCCTGGGTGAGATATCACATGCATCATGATCGTGTCATTCTCAACTGTCTCCTTCATGGCCTATAGTTGTGGACCAGATGGTGCCTCTTTTCCAGTGCTGCAATCTGTTATTCCCACCCCTTCCTTGACTATGGTATTGCTGCTGCCTGCATCTCCTCTCACTCTCTAACTTGCCCTTCTGTTGCTGGTAAAAATAGTATGGGAGGCCCTGCTACAATGTTCATCTGTTGCTCTGGTTGTTTGTACAATGCCATATTGCACAGCATGACGCACACAACAAAGATCTTGATGTATATGTCAAGACTGTATTGCATGCCACTTTTGAGGTGTCCAGATATCAAATGCATCCCTGCAATAGTCTAAATACTTAGTCCTCTACATTTCATGATTCTGCATAGGTTGTGTTATAGGCCATTTTCTGTATGATTTTGGGGTTGCGCATCGGGTTCATCAAGCAAGGTTCTAAGCCATATCTATCATCACATGCAACATACAGTAAACAATATATTATATGCATCCAGCTCCCTGTTTGTGTATCCATCTACATGTGTGTGCACCTACCAACCACTATATCAAGTCCACTTGCAGGAACCATTGGCATAGGCCAGATGTGTGCCAAATGTGCTATTAATTGGAACTTCTCAGGTGGCATGGGCCTTGCAGACTACCCAGCAATTTAGGGAGTGGAAGTACTTCTTTTTGAGGTACCACAGACTCTCTCAACCAGGTGAGACCTTGATAGTAGTATATGTGCAATATGTGGCTCCCAGTACCACAGGGAAATGGATCATGTTGTAAAACACGTGTGAGATGTCCATTCTATCCTGCTCTGTCCTGAAGAACCAGATATGTTCTTCCTCATGTAACTTTATATTGAAGAACTGGTTTAGGATTCACAAGGCTGATGACGCCTGCCCCCCTTAGGTTTCTTGAAGATCCTTACAGCTAAGATGGCTAGGGCTATATGTACGTTTGTATCCACAAGAAGAGATATACCATTTATCTCCTTCAATCCTGGTTGTGCTGACACAGTTCATGTAGGTCACTTACAGTTTCCCTGTTGACTCAGAACTGGTCCACAATCTGTTGGTATGAGAGATGGTAGTATTTCAAGCACTGTCTTTATATCATCTGATGGCACAGATGAGCACTACATGTACAATTGTGTTGCACATGTAGTGCTTATCTGTGCACTACATGTACAATTGTCTTACACATGTAGTGCCCATCTGTGCACTGCATGTACAATTGTGTTGCACATGTAGTGCTCATCTGTGCACTGCATGTACAATTGTGTTACACATGTAGTGCCCATCTGTGCACTGCATGTACAATTGTGTTACACATGTAGTGTCCATCTGTGCACTGCATGTACAATTGTGTTACACATGTAGTGTCCATCTGTGCACTGCATGTACAATTGTGTTACACATGTAGTGTCCATCTGTGCACTGCATGTACAATTGTGTTACACATATAATGTCCATCTGTGCACTGCATGTACAATTGTGTTACGCATGTAGTGCCCATCTGTGCACTGCATGTACAATTGTGCTACGCATGTAGTGCCCATCTGTGCACTGCATGTACAATTGTGCTACACATGTAGTGCCCATCTGTGCACTGCATGTACAATTGTGCTACACATGTAGAGTCCATCTGTGCACTGCATGTACAATTGTGTTACACATGTAGTGCCCATCTGTGTACTGCATGTACAATTGTGTTGTGCTGGCTGTGATAGTAGCTCCTAATACATGTTGTTGTGCTGCTCTTGTACAGGCATCTCGACAATCAAAATGGGTTTGCACCTCCACACAGTGATGCCATTTTATGTGTTTCTGAAATGTTCCACCATTTTGGGTTACTTTATTTACATAATGTGGATCCTTATTTCCATGTCATTTTACACTCGCAAGCATAAGTCGCACAAAGAGCCGTTTTCTCCATTACCCAATTGTGCAGTCTCTGTCTTTGAGCCACTCACACTCTTACCCAATTGTGCAGTCTCTGTCTTTGGGCCACTCACACTCTTACCCAATTGTGCAGTCTCTGTCTTTGAGCCACTCACACTCTTACCCAATTGTGCAGTCTCTGTCTTTGAGACACTCACACTCTTACCCAATTGTGCAGTCTCTGTCTTTGAGCCTCTCACACTCTTCACCACTACTCATGCTAATTTTCACAGTACAATGTACTAACAATCAACAAATAACAACCACAGTCATGCTATACTTACTTATAAAGGATACTTTGAATTTTAAAGTTTATTCTTTTGATTATTTTCTCATACACTAACAATCTAAATTCTGAGCTATCTGATATCAAAGGAAGTAACTCATGCAATTTTAATTTATCTCAGTAAAGCAATAT
>NC_056726.1:1073328305-1073355555 GCF_019279795.1 Protopterus annectens | reverse complement strand
TTGACTGTCTTTGATCAGTTGCACCTCTCCCTTTCCCCATGTTCTCCAGAGTAAGTGGATGGTTAAGTGGGCAAGCATTTAGGGTTCAAATATACAAGGTACCAAGAAATCAGTCCAGATTACTGCTAAAGTTGTGTATGTGCACTCCTTCTGTCTCATTTAAACATGCAGCGTACACGTGTGTGTGTGTGTGTGTGTGTGTGTGTGTGTGTGTGTGTGTGTGTGTGTGTGTGTGTGTGTGTGTGTGTGTGTAACACGTTATATCATGGGATATGGTCATCTAGTGTATTATTTTGCTATTTCTTTGGTTTGTCTGCCTGACATCCCACAGCATATCCCTCCTGCACAAAATGAAACATGGAAGCATACACTGATCAAATAATCAGGACTGCTTGGTCTAACTACCAAGTCTGGCAGTTACCCTACCTAATGGGTAAAATTGTAGATTCTTCTTAAAGCAACTTACTTTTCCCCCACTCCTTATTGTCTGTGTCACACGTTTTGAATTTCCTCAGCAGTTCTGACACCACCCCCTTCTCTTTAAGGCTTTTCTATGCATCTACCATCCTTTCTGCATAAAAAATATAATAAAAAAATATAAAAATAATAATAATAATAAAATTGTCCTATTTCATCTAAGCTGGCAGTGTCTCTCTGTTCTTTATACATACTTCCGACTCCAATCCCATGTACATTAAGTGCCAGGGAAAAAAGCTTAATTATTTTTTATTATTAATTTATTTTTTAACCAAGTAAGTGAGCTGGTTTCACATATCATTTTCTGTCTTAATCTAGGCCACGGGAAAGCAAATAAATATTTAGGCCTAGAGTTTAAAATGCATGATGTCTATCATCCTTATCTTATACTACGTATCCTAATCACTATCCCACCAATACGGTACAATACATCAGATACCCCCTCCCCTATAAATCAAGAGTTAACTCTCCTAAATCCAAAAATACAGACATCTTACTACTCAAACTACTGAAACTCATAGAACATCTAAGAAAAAACCTGTCCAAGGATGGTGACATCCACCCCAACCCTGGCCCTATCACAAACACTGACTCACATGACCTACCTCTTCCCCCAATCTCTCCTAACTCCCTCCTTATCTGTCATCTTAACATAAGAAGTCTAAACAACAAAATACACAATCTGCAAGCCCTGTTAGAGATATATCACCCCGACATTATGTGCCTGTCAGAAACCTGGTTAAAACCAGCCATAAAAGATACTGAAATCACCCCACAAGGCTATAACATATATAGAAAGGACCGCCCAGTAAAAAAAGGAGGTGGTCTCGCCGTCCTCTATAAATGCTCACTAAATATCACCTTGAACCCTTCTCAACCCCCCCAAATCTCGAATGCAGAACTAATCTCCCTGAAGATCCAAATAAATAAGGAAAAAAGTATTAATCTACTTGTGATCTACATTCCCCCCGGAAGCAACACTGACACACTTGAGCATATCTTAAACTGGCTCGCTACCAATTGTCCCCAAGAAACTATTATCCTGGGTGACATGAATATAGACTGGAACCAATGCTCCTCTGAGACCAACCCCACCCTCATAAATCTCCACGGCTTCTCACAAATCATAACCTCCCCCACCAGAATTGGAAACTCCAACCAAAAAGAAAGTCTTCTTGACTGGATACTCACTAACAGTCCATCCCACGCCTATAAATCTGGGACTCTCCCGAACGAAATCAGTGACCATCTCATAACCTACATAGAGAAAAACAAGGCAGGGAGATGTAAACTACCAGTCTACAAATCTATCAGGAACAATAAACAATTTGACCTTGCCAAATTCCGACTTGAGCTACAGTCCTGTAACTGGTCTAATCTTAAATCCCTCCCCCTTGAAGAAGCAGTTACAACCTTTAATTCCACCTTTATAAAAATACTCAATTCACATGCCCCCATACGTTCAGCCAAGGTTAAAAACCTGACTGCTCCATGGCTAACAAAAGACTCTAAGTATAAAATCAAACTTAGAAACAAAGCCTTGGACAAATGGCGTGCCTCCAAAACCCCCCTAGACCGATCTCATTTCCAACAACTTAGAAATGAGACAAAAAAATCCATTTTACTAGACAAAAAGAATTACTACCTCCAACTCCAAAATAAACATCAACATAATCCCCAAAGGTTTTGGGCAGGTATTAACACCCTTCTCCACCCAGGCAAGACCTCTACCCCAACACCGGCCAACCTAAATGATAAAAATCCTGAAGAAGTGGCCAACGCATTTAACTCTTTCTTTATTAATGTTATCAAATCCTTAGCAGCACAACAAACTCTGACCAACCCCACTATCACGAGTCCGACTCTAAAGTCGGAACCCTCCTTCCACCTACAACCTGTTTCCACTTCCTTCATTAGATCCCTACTGAAGAAACTAAAACCTACTACCATTGCTGCTGACCATCTTCCAGCTGATTACCTACAAAAAGCTGCAGAGGCCATAGCCTACCCCATCTCCATCCTAATTAACCGCACCATAACAGAATCTACTATCCCCTCAATCTGGAAAATCTCCCATATCATCCCTCTCCACAAAGGCGGGACATCTACAGACCTATCCAACTACAGGCCAATAGCCATACTGTCACCACTTGCCAAAATCATGGAAAAATGCATACACAATCAACTAGTACCCTATCTAATCCAGAACAAGCTCCTGACTACCTCGCAGCATGGCTTTAGACCTCAACACAGCACTACCACTGCCCTCCTGTCCTTTACTGACACAATAAACCATAACAAAAACAACAAAAACATATCATCCGCTCTCTTTCTTGACCTATCAAAGGCCTTTGACATGGTCAACCACCAACTACTGCACAACACTCTAAAAACATTTGAACTAGACAACACAACTCTCAAGTGGTTCCACGCTTACCTCTCAGACAGAAATCAAGCCGTACTATGGCAAAACAAACTCTCACCCCTATTACCCAACGCCATAGGGGTTCCCCAAGGCTCCATCCTGGGACCCCTACTCTTTTCTATGTTTATTAACGACCTCCACACAGTCATCCCCGAGTCCTCCTGTATACAATACGCGGACGACTCAGCACTCATAAACACAGATAGGTCACCTACTAAGCTACTAGCCAAAACCCAAGACTGTCTCACTACAGTTGAAGACTGGTTACTAGGTCGCCGTTTGATCCTCAACCCAAAAAAAACCAAACTATTACTCTTCCAGCCTACCCACAAACCTACCTCCATTCCCTTTTCTGTTCAATCCAAGAATGGGACTACTATATCCCCAGACTCAAATTCCAAATTACTAGTTGTTACCATAGATAACAAACTCAGATTCGACCTACACATTAACCAAACTATTAAAACAGTTAACAAAAAACTGGGGTCTCTTTATAGAATAAGATCCTTCCTTACTCCTAAAGCAAGAGAAGCCACAGCCCGCTCTCATCTCCTCTCCTCACTCCTTTATGCCTCACCCATACTTACCAACCTGTACAAATCTGACCTAAATAAGCTCTCTGGCTGCTACAATCACATTGCTAGATTTGTTACTGGCCTGCCTTACAAAATCCATCACTGTATCAACCTGCATAACCTAGGCTGGGTGGAACTACCTAACCTACTTCAACAAACCCAGCTAACTATAGCTTACAAGATCCTCCATCATCCAGATTCCATCCCTGCACTGCGTAATTTAATCACCCCATATCTAAACCTAACTAGTCTGCGTTCAGCAAACAGGCTACTTGCTCAAACAGTCAAATCCTGCAACTCTGGAGGTGACTCACTGTTTGCAAATTCCATTGGTAAAATATGGAATTCCCTTCCGCCTCAACTCACCACCATCACCTCTTTATCCAAATTCAAGAAAAATCTAACCCTTCACTTTAAAAATCAATGGCTCTGTCAATGTTCCAAGCCAGACTAAACCTTCTACCCTCCGTAACCCCACTTCCCCTCATGACTTCCTCTAGGCTCTTCCTCTATCTAGCATTTACTCTGACATTTTTCACCTTTTAAACCTTATATGTAGTGTGTTCTTCATTTTCATATTCCTACTGTACCTACATAATAGTCCTATTTATTTATCAATTATATTACCTCATCGTACCTACGTATTAGTCTTAGTATAGAGCAGGAGTTTCTCTGATCACTTGTCTCTTAATATCTATGTATTAACTATCAAACTTGTAACATTTTCTCTGTTTATAAGTATGTATACTAATGTCAATGTGGTAACTTTTTCTCTGTTTATAAGTATGTAAACTAATGTCAATGTGGAGTTTATAAGTTTATAAGTATGTAAACTAATGTCAATGTGGAGTTTATAAGTGTGTAACTAATGTCATTGTGGAGCTTTTCTCCCCGGGCCTCCGCTGAAAATGGACATGTATCCAGTCGGATTTTCCCGGTCAACAAATGTAAAATAAAATAAAATAAAATAAATAAATAAATAAGTGATGAGGTTCTTGAGCTACGATGAACAAAAGTGCTTAAGTGAAGTATTGAAGTATGATACAGAGCATTTAATTTCACGCTGCAAGCAAAAGGAACAATGACTGAGATATGCAGAGAAACACTTTATACTTTGCTATGAATTTGTCCTTAGCTCCACATGTAACTGTGGTGCAGTATATAACTAAGCTAGGGGTGGCAGATAGGTGTGTTTTTTGCCTACCACATTGTTGGTATATTTTTATTTAAAATTATGTGATATTCGGTGGGGATGTTAAGTGACTGGTTGTATTTTATTTTTTTTTTTTTACTTTAGCTTTGATTCATTAATTTGCAATCATGTCAAGTCTGATCAGATGCCAGGAATCCGTTTAAGAGAAAAGTGCAGCTATAAAAGCTAAGTAATACAACTCTGAATAAGCAAGATCCTGCTACTAAAGATCCTGTGAGGGTAAATGTGAGTGGAAACAGACAAGGGTGCAGTTAGGTTGGGATAGGCAATATAGGTAGAATAAGACAGGAAAGTGAGAAAGTGCCAATTTATTACTAAAGTTTTTAGTAATGAGGACAAAAGGCCTTGGATGTCATGAGGAATATGAGGTGGAAGGAGGAGAGAAAAGGAGTAAGAGAAGAGGCGTTCTACTGGTCGCAGGTTCTATTCTCATCTATTTAAATATATCAGAACAGCAAGGTAAGAGAAGAGGCGTTCTACTGGTCACAGGTTCTATTCCCATCTATTTAAATATATCAGAACAGCAGGTTGATGCTAATGTTTACTGTGGAATGGTAAACGGTTCATATCTTTCCTCTACCTTTCTGTAATCAGCCCTAGTGGCCAAATGAATAAGGCATTGACATCATAAGCCAGGGATTGTGGGTTTGAGTCCCTACAAGGGCAGCTAGCCTAGAACCTATATCCTCACTAGGGATAATGCATCATTATCAACCATGGGATGGGTAAGGCCAATCTAACACCAAATGGGATAGGTTAATTCAGGCATCAAAAAAGGAAATTGCCTAGGCTTAAAATGGCCCAAAAGGGCAGATAGCCTAGCACTTACCTATGAACCTATAAGGGGAGGGGAGTTCATAAGTGAATGCATAACTATGAGGTGCAGTGGGGACAGGAGAGAGAAAGGGGGAAGGGTGTAGCCAGGCATACTCCTTGTACTCCACTGAGTATTTTTTTTTCTGAGCATCGTATCAACATGTTTTTTTTCAGGTCATATTATGTCTACAACTGTCTATGAATACCTTTAATAAAAGGTTCAGTATTGCTAATCTAAGAACGGTATATTTAATAGTTTTAGGGGGAACACCTGAAAATGATGCTTACAGTTATTCAGTGCTTTGGGGAGCAGCAGTTTGAGAGATGTGTCCATTTTTAAGTCATAGGTGTCCAGGGGCAGGGCTAGCACTAAGACCTTGAGTACAAAATGGAATTTGCCAGCTACACCCCTAGTGTGAGAAAATGAAGTGAGAATAAAATACTTGGTTAGTTGGTGCTGCATAAATGAAACAAAAAGGTCATTTTTAGAAACATTTTCAAATGATGTTTTATGAAACATAATTACACAATTAAGTTCTTGTTCATGCAGGGACAACTCCAATATAGCGCAGGAGTGAATTATGAGCTTAGAGTAAACCTTTTCTGTAGGAGACAGAACAAACTGGGGTCTGCTTGAGGTATAACTTCCAGTAATCTGAAAGCAAAGTAGTTAGAAAGAGGTTCAAAGTGTGAACTTACTCATTGCAGAGAAGCGCAAACTGAGATTCAATCATTTATAATTTTTTGCTGACTATTGGAGGAGTGGCCCATTCATCCATTCGTAGGCAATTTGAATTTTTCATATGATGGTAATGTTGGCATCTATCTATCTGTCTATCTGTCTATCTATCTATCTATCTATCTATCTATCTATCTATCTATCTATCTGTCTGTCTGTCTGTCTATCTATCTATCTATCTATCTATCTATCTATCTATCTATCTATCTATCTGTCTGTCTGTCTGTCTGTCTATCTATCTATCTATCTATCTATCTATCTATCTATCTATCTATCTATCTATCTATCTATCTATCTATCATTCTATCGTTCTATCTATCTATCTATCTATCTAGCTGTCTGGCTATCTATCTATCTATCTATCTATCTATCTATCTATCTATAGTTCTATCTATCTATTGTTCTATCATTCTATCGTTCTATCTATCTATCTATCTATCTATCTATCTATCTATCTATCTATCTATCTATCTATCTATCCATCTATCAATCTATCTATCTATCTATCTATCTATCTATCTATCTATCTATCTATCTATCTATCTATCTGACATCTATTGTGAGACTTGTGAATCCACACATTTTATTGAGTATAATTTGAAATGTCCCAGTACAGATTGCACCAATAATGGTGAGTTACTCAAGCTTTGGAACTGAGATAAATTTGGCAATGACGCTGTGTATGCCTACAATGAAAAGTAGACTGATTTTATAAGATAATCTGAGCAGGGAAAGGTCTTTCTTCACATTGTAATCAGCATGCTAGTTTAAAGCCAAGGAGGAGTTGAGGAGGACTCATAAAGATTTGTCAGAATCGACAGAGGAGACAGCAATTTCTCATGGGTCATAGATTTTAAGTCAGGATGAAAACTAGAGTCTTATGATATGTACTGAGCAGCTCAGAATTAGTCTTAATAGTGCTGTGACGAAACTGAGGAATTAAATGAACGGCTTTTTTACTCAAATCAGTTTGTGAGGCATTCTGGGTTTCCTGACTAATTTTGCCTCTTTTAAGAAGGAGAACTTCATCTTTATAGTGGACAAGGAGAATTTATTAAAAAGTGAGAAAAGAACAGGTTCATAGGTAGCTACTAGGCCAGCTGTTCTTGTTGGTCATTTTAAGCCTATCCAGTTTCCCTTTTTGTGTTCAAATTAAACTATCCCATTTGGTTAGAGATCGGCCCTACTCACCCCGTGGTCAATAATTATATATTACCTCTAAATAGAATAACTGGGATTATACCATGTATAATGTGAGGGGGCCAATACATGGGATAAAGCATTTAGGAGCTGCATCTGTCCGCGGTGGTACAGCGGTAGTGTTGTTGCCTCACAGCAAAAGGTTCTCTTGTTCGATTCTCGACTGGAGTGCCTTCTGTGTGGAGTCTGCATGTCCTCCCCGCGGTTGAGTGGCCTCGGAAAGACATGCGTGAATGGGCATGCCTTCGCTGAAGGTTGGGTGTCAGGCTGGCAACTCAGCACCATAAAAATCTACTGCCAATCATTAGCAGACCAGAGTTCTGCTGTGGCGACCCCTAACCGGAAAAAGCCACAAAGACAAACAAACATCTGTCCATTAGTGGTACAGGGTCAGTCCTGGGGTAAATGTTCTCTTTCCCATCCATAGATCTAAGCTGCACTTGAAAATTGATAGGGATGAACTTTGTTTTATGTGATGGGGAGTCTGTTCTGCAGCAGTGGTATCCTCAGTAAGACATACCTGTGCATCCAAATTGTTCTATATATAAACAGACCATTCTAAATAGGACCAAGAACTGATCCGTGTATGGCCTGTGTGTGGGGTATGGCTTTGTTGGATAGTACACAAGCAAAGACAACTTGTAATATGCCATGTAGCTAGAAATTTTAAAAGATTCTTCAATGATGCTATCATGAAGTAAAACATAAACTTAAAATCTTTAAAAACAGCACTCATGCGAAAGCCTTTGTTCATTTTTGTGAAGATCTGGTTCATAGCCAGAATAAAAGGGCACTGTTATTAGTTAATGAAGGCCTGAAGCCATGCTGACCATGAGAAGGTAAATGTCTGTCCTGAGAGAAATGTCATGCCTGTTATTTTTCATGTGTATAATTTTAGCAAGGGAAGGAATTATAGCCACAAGCTGAAAGTGTTCAGGACAGGTTGTTAACCTTAAGCAGAAGGATAATTCTAGCAAACTTTCACTCATTTCTAACAACAAAATGACTAAAAGAAAGACTAAGCTTAATACCTAAGATGAGCAACAGAAGGCTTTTTGATAAATGTAAGGTGCAGAGATTTTTAAGAGTGAGGAGCAGTGTCCACCGTGCTAGAGAGGTGGTTGAGGACAAAAGTGACAATTAAGAACCCAAACATAAACTTTAATAAATTAGTGCAGGCTAATTAGTGAGTGACAGATACAGATGAGTGGGGGATGTGAAATAACTTACTGGAGTAGAAAAAATCTTTAACAATATCAGCACAGCCACTGCAGGACAGACATGGGTAATTAGTGTCTGCAATTGGTTTCGACCTAAGAGATGTTTAACTTCCTCCTGTTAGAACGTTGGGTTTCCAGTAAATATTGTCTGCCTATACAGCCAACAGGTTTGACCTTTCTGACATTTCTTTTCTCTGGTTGCCAGTGTATGTTCAGTCTACCCTACACATGTCCACCTATTCTGCATGATTGCAAGGTCTACTCATGTGCAGATCCCATGGTGTTCACACACTGCCGTCACTATTGCTGTGTGGGTAGGGTTATGGCTGCCACAGGTCCTGAACCTGACTATGTGCAGATAGATCTATTCCTATCATCCTTAGGATCCCTGCTGCAGTGCACTGGTATGTCATGCTGAGACCCCCCCCTTCAGCTTTTATGCAAATGCATGACAAGTAAGCCCTACACATGTGTGTCACTTTGCAGTGTCCCATACACTGAACAACACATGCTGCAGCCTAGACCCACCTGATAATGTGGACCACTGTAATGCCTTATGCCATAGTGTATCTCTGCAGCAGTTGCCATTGTCCTACAGGTATATACACTGGTGTTGCACTGTATATGGGTGTTGTTCCGAACAAGTCACTACTGTAGGCCATGTCTACCACCAGTATGTTACCCCTATTGACACGTTCTGCAATGACAGGATGTTAGTTATCATGCAGGTGTCTGACATAACCTTCCAATACCCTATCATAGTCACCCATGTGGGACCGTGAATTTCACACCAACAATACATGCACATGTGCAGCATGCATTCAGGGTAGGTGTGTTAGATGTGTGCATGGAATATACCATCACCATTACATGGCCAGTGTGTTGGCAAGCATCTACATAAAACATACTGACGATCTACAGGCTGCAGCCTTGGCGGTATCCCTGAGGGACCTACATAAGAGGGTGAGAGATGCAATGTCAGTGGCCACACTTGTGACAGTGCTACAGGGTGGGTGCAGTATTACCATACAGCAATGGTACATTCCCATGATACTACCACATCTGAACATCTGTTTATCACTACAATGCAGGAACAGAATATATCTATGACATGTCAGATATGCATGATCTACCTGTACCAATGTGGATGTATACACACCAGTGGTCTTCTGATGTGCCCTGTGTCCCTACCTGCACTCTCCTCGGCCGGTGTTTGGGTGACACCCACCTCCATGAAGGAGTCCAATGGTTGTTGTCTTTCCAGATGGGCAAGTCCCACGAGGCTGGCCAGGAGCTCCTCCACACGTGTCAGGGGGGATGGATGGCATCCCCTCCCTGTGGTGAGGTGATCCCCCCAGACTGTAGCAGCATGTCGATGGGCATTGCGAAGCAGGTCAGTACAATGATGCCGAACCTGCTCATAACTGTGGTTGTACAGTCCGACATCATTGACCCTGTGGATAAGTCGCTCCACAGGGTGGTCCGCTCCTGCTGCTCATGTGTGGCCCTGCCAAACAGAACTGGATAGTGCTGGATCATGTGTGCTACCAACAGTTCATTCATGGGAATAGGTGGGCAACCATGCATGTGCCATCTTGGCTGAAAGACATAAGGGTGGAAACAGGTCTGAGCAACTCATATGGCAAGGTTGCCACAGTTCGCAATACTCATCTCTGTCACCCCCCCCACCATATCAGCTTCAACAAACTGTACACACAACTCATTAGGTATGGCTACAGCTTAGCTACCGGTGGGACAGATATTGTATTGTACCACACTTTCTGCTATGTTATTGTAGCCATGTCCCCTGTGTGGACAATATCATTGCTGGCCTGTTACAGACTATTTATCTGCACGCCATTGTCAGGGCCACTATGGTTCCATATATGCCAGTGGTATGGCTGCTCTGGGATTGCTGCACATCTGACATTCTGTGTTATTGGGAATATATATGTATACTGTTGGACATGTACCGAGATTGTGTAGACTATTACTGCCAACATATGTTCTATAACTGTGACACAATAACATGTGTATGTTCTATTGGCCAGCAGATCCACCTCTCCACACCCATCTGCTCATGATACCTGGCCACATCACATGTGTGTCCCAACCTGGGGCCTTCTCATGTACTGTTCCAGCAATACCATCAGGTGGAACCATCCAGGGAATGTTGTCCCCCCCTTGGGGCACACACAGACATGTTCCTGTCCCCTGAGGTCAGGTCTAGGGTCTGTTCCATACTGGGCTCCACAGACACATGAGGAGTGTGCTACATCAGTCTGAGGCACCCAGTACACATTCACAGGGCCAACATGCTCCTCTTGCTCAGCCTCCAGACCAGGCACCTTCAGGACGTGGACTGCTGTTGTGAGTAGCAGTGGGTGGGAGGCTTGTTCCCATTGTGCCCCCATATTTGGTCCCATGGGGCATCCACTTCACAGACCACACACACCATCCACGGTGTTTACCCACCACATGTGTCACATAGCACCCCTGTAGACTGTCCTCTATATCTACCAATCCTGACTACCTCCACAAGTGTACCTGCCATATTTCCCGATATTCCCATTGCATACTTCACAGATAGGGGCAATGTGGTCCCAACAAGGGACTAACATGTGACAAACCCGTCCATGTTGCACACACCACCAGCTGTAGATATCTGTGTGTATTGCTATGTGTGCTGGTGCCTCCCACATAGCACACATCACTGTGGTAGTAATATAGGGGACATGTCTTTACATACATATACGTTTGTGTGTGTGTTTGTATATATGTAGACATGTGCATATAGGTATATATCTATCTATCTATATATATATATATATATATATATATATATATATATATATATAGATATGTGTAGATATATGTGATGTTGTATATATGTGCACATATATATGTCTATACATGGGTATATTTATATTTCTGGACATACATGCTGATATACATATATATCTTTATATATTATATATGTGACATATGTACTCATATGCATACCTATATGTGGGATACATTCAGACATCAGCTCCACAATCTCACAACACCTTCCTGCACAGCTGCCCTGTTCTGCTGTGCTACAACACAGACAGGTGCCACATATGGATGGACACGGCCTGACATTAGGGGTGTATATGTAGGACCCGATTTCAGGTAACCCTATTATTCACCTATGGCATTCCGGCATGCTACATTACAGATTAACCTGAGTATCCTGCCAGTGGTGGGCCGTGGCTCCCACATGTCCATCATAATGGCATTACTTCCACCACCAGCTATTGGCCACGTAATATACATACTTCACATTACATAACACATGCTTTGATGGCTTACATCTTGTCAGTATGTGTTGAACTGCATAGTTGACGGCTATGGCCCACTACCCACAGGGACATACATTATTGCCCATAGCAGTTGTTCAGTTGAACATCATCACAACAACACTTGATGTCACATATAAATCATTCCACATCATCTATCCTATTATTATGGGCCAGGTACTACATTCTATTACATGTATATATACTTATCATAGCTGTTGTGGGAATGATGTCTTGTTGAATGACAGCTGGCTAAATGCCTTTGACTTAGGCTTTTATTTTGAATAGATTTGTCCTTCTTTCTTCTCTCTCTCTAGTAAATGGATTGAGCTGCTTTGAATAAATTGCAGCATGGCTTCCTCCACTTGCTAACTGCATGCTGCATGGAGCTTGCTGTGTAGAACTTCCAATTACCACTGTCATGGCAACCACCTACTATAAATCCCTACATCATGAGGGCATAGTCCCTTTACCTTTCCTGTGTGATGGACATCCTTCCTGTGTGTGGGCATCAGTGTTACAGACAGCAGGTAGCAATACCTCTTACAGGAGAACGGGTATACTCAGGCCAGCTACATATTTGTAGGAGGTTCCAGAACTGCAGACAGAGTGTGAGTAGAGATGTGTTATGCTTTGCATAGTACTGGTGTTACAGGGTGTGTGTGTACATACTAGTTTACCTTGGAATGCAGTCTGTCTGCATAGCTCTCAACTGTGTGCCTTTCCTCTTGGTGGCCAGAGGTGTACCTATCATGTTTTGTCTGTCCACCACACAGGTCCTGTGTCAGATATTTCACTGGCAGTGTGTGTGTTGAGTGCTATCAGTACATGGCTACATCCATTTATGTTTCTAACCTCAAATCCCTGACTAAGGGTATGTTGCAGACTATCCTGTAACACCAGTGACTTGCTTAGTGTATGGCAACAGTGTTCCACATATGGGCCTGTGTTCCAGCCTCTGTCCTTCACCTACATACCAAGCTTTGCACATATGACATGCTGTCAGGGGTTGTTCTGTAGTGGCTGTGAGTATATCACACTGCCATTCATAGGTTCATAGGTTCATAGATTAGTACTAGGCTAAGTGCCCTTGTGGGCCATTTTAAGCCTAGCCAATTACCCCATGTGAGAATCAAACCCTGCACCTTGTGTCTGTAAGGTAAATACCTTAACCATTATGCCAATCTCCCACCCCAATTCCTGCCATCAGTTCACTGCTATTGTATCCCCCACACATACGGTGGGGCTAGGCCGTATATGTGTGGGCTTCACCTACACAAATACATGTGTGCCCTTATGCACTCCAGAGGCCAGTGTTTGTAACAGTGGTATGTGGCCCTGTATTATTGAGTCAAAGGGGGATGCACCATAAACAACCTAGGCTGTTACAAAATGTGGGAGTATCAAGGGTGAGCTGCCTTAAGGTATATGGATGTACTGTACCATACAATTCATCTATATATACATTACTTACATAAATTGGGTTAATGCAGGCCTACTGCCTCCTGCCATACAGACTGTTCTGTTTGTTAGTGTGCTTGTGATGGTGTCAGTTATGCCTTGTTATGTAACAGTTACATCCCATTTGGTCGACTGAAGTCTTTACCACCTAGTGATTGTGTACAGAGTGTAGATAGAGGCTGCTGAACTATACACCTGCATTACTTACTGTTGATTGTTTGTTATCCTGTGACCCAGTCTGTCTTTACTATTGTACATTCTGAAGGGCTTGGCCTGCACGGCAACAGTTGTGAACCTTTCCAGACCACTGTATTAGTATAACTATTTCACAGTTGCAATACTATGTTTATATGGATGTCAGTGTCTGAACAGCTATATGAGATGGCATATAATACTGTAATAGAACACAAATAAAGGTTTTCTATTTCTGCAAACCTGTGTGTGGTGTTTTATCCTACAACCTCTCTGTGGGTATATGGCTCAGGCAACAATTGTCATTTGTATGGGTGGCTCATACAGTGTCCAGTTGTTAAGGTGTTAACTGTAGGCATAGTGGCTGATGCACATTGTGTGCATCTTCTACATATATATCTTACTGTACATATCTCTGCGTGTGTATGTGTAGTTACATATATATATATATATATATATATATATATATATATATATATATATGTATATCTGTATCTGCATATATGTGTCTGTGTATATGTATCCTAGGGATGCCCATGTCATGTCAGGTCCTGGTTATGGGATCTGTAACACTTGGTAGTGTTTTGCAGGGTGGACATGTTTGGCTGTGGGGGGATATACCTATTTGTGCAAGACGTATATTGTTTGGGGCCTCTCAACCCCATTAACGGTGCATGTGAACATATAGTTTGTAGCTATTTTCCCATTATCTACAGATGTATGTCCATATATACCTATATATATATATATATATATATATATATATATATATATATATATATATATATATATCTGCTTGCATATATGTAACTTGCTGTGTATATTTAGACATATAGGTGTAGACATATATATCTATAGATGTAGGCATCTACATGTATATATGTTCATATATATTTACATATGTATATATTTATATATACATATATAGATATGTTGTATCTGTTTAGATATTAATATATTTACAAACACACATACATCTAAATGTTGGAATGCATTCGCTGTACTGTTGAATGACTGGACTGAATGATATGTATTTGAAAACATCAGGGTTATGTATATCTGACATGGCGTAGTGGTAAATCACTTTGGCTTTGAAGTGCAGGGTCCTGGGTTTGAGCCTTGCAGAGGCTGTTTAGTTTGTTGCTGGGCAGAACACTGGCTGTTGGATACAGAGGGATAAAGGCACTTTAAATCAGTTGTAAACAGGTTTGTGCGGGTTTGCATGGAGATAAGTACTGCTAACTTCTGGTTACAGCTACTTATACTCAGCTTCTAAATTACTTAACCTGTGTAGGCATAGCTTACCCCCGTGCAAAGAGGATTAAACCCACTTACTGCTGCTTAAAAGTGCTTACTCCCACTTACCCCAGTGATAATTTCTTTAAAAGAAAAGAAAAAGGGGTTCATAGGAAAGTGGTGAAAAAAGGGGCGCAAAGAGGGAAAGACAGTAGGGAAAATAGTCAGGGATGTGCAGGAAGGGTGTAGTGAAAGTCCATAGCTGCCCATTTCTTCTACAGCAACAGCTGTGCATATTCACTGAATTTGGAGGTAGATTTGGACACTCAAACCCCTGGGAGGGGGTGAGGACAACAAAATTAAGTTGTGATGCCAATTTTCTTAGGTGAGAGTGGGATTCTGGGGAGAGGTAGTATGTATATTTGGGTAGGTAGGTTGGGTAGGTTAACAGACAAGACAAACAAGATGCATACAGGGGTGGTATATGACACATGTGGGGAGTAAACACCTTGATGGGGAGGGTTGTTGAGAAATCGGAAGCCCACAAGCCCCTTAGTGGAAACAGTGGGACTGAGGTCCCCACCCATGGGCAGTCACCACTGCACCTTCACAGCCCCGAAAGTGGCTGTGCTGGGGTCTGACTCACAGAGCCAGGCTGACTCTCTAATTGTGACATGCAGCCCTCGAGCTGGTGTAGAAGATCACCAAAATGCTGGTTGATCTCTCTACGGACCACAACCCGGACCTAGCGACGGGTGATGAGTGCCTGTTCGCGACCACTCCCAGGGGGGTGAGCCACATCCCCTGAGGCAATTCCACCCAAAGGTGGTGCAGGACCAAAGGACAGCCCCAGACATGCTGGTGCCCTGTGCTACGGCCAGCTGTGGTGGGACAGGTGGGTCTGCTGGAACCAGCCTTCCCAAGCGTGCTATAGTGTTTAGATTTCATCATATGTGTGTTAGTAATAGTCAATACATTCCAGAGTTAGGTATAACAGCATGCATAGATATTCCCATTAACCCAGACAGCAGATACGGAACAGTTGCATAGCAAACAGAACACATGCATATATGGGACAGCAGTGGTTATAAGAACAGCATGCAGGTACATTGATGGCACCATGCCACCAGTGTTGGAATAATTCAATATAGCACATGCATGGGAACCATTAAAATATTTATCAAACAATTGGACATTATCAGAGTCATTATATACCAGTTGGGGTGGGTATGTTGATTATTGTTGGAGATATGGTGGTGGGGGAGAAAGATGTCAATTAACAACTAGTATATTCCTGTAGTCCACATTACTTTCCTAGTCAGTGCTGTTATCTGTACCTTACAAGTCTTACTACACTACCCTATAGCCTTAGTTTGGACAGTGATATGGCTGTCATCAGCATTACACATGAACCAGTTTTACCTGCAGTATACACCTCTTACCTGGTATACCTGTGGAGGGAATGTTTGTTAACACTAACTGTTTCTACACATACTCCCTGATTCCAGGTTGATGTTTTGCACATACCTATCCAACTCTTTCTGCACAGACTCTGACCATGTGTTGACCATATGCTGGTTTACCAGGACATATCTAGAATATTTCCCTCTTCCACCTTTAGTGACCTGACACACACATATACATGCTTTCCTACACAGTTATATTATGTAGTACAGTGTGGGTGACCAGTGATACTTTATTATTCAGAGAAACTGCAACTGCTACTATACCAGGGTGGACAGTACCAGTACAGGTTATAATGGTCTGTATTTCTCAGCACAGTGTTCGTATCCAACGTACCTGTGGGAGCAATGTTTGTTAGCACTACCTGACTGTTGCCACACAAAGTTCCAGATTACACATTAGTATTATGCACATACATCTCACTCTGTTACTGTACACACTCTGGTCACAGCTTGACAACATGAGGGTGTAGATAGGACATACCTGAAATATTACTCTCCTCACAGTTTCGGGGGTTGCTACAGTGACAGGTATGTTCGAAAATCACTTGTATTCCCTGTTTGATGGCTAAACATCTGGGATCATCCCACAGACTTGCCGGGGGACAGGGGGACATGCAGCAGATATGGGCCCATATAATGGACATTCTGGCTTCATCTGTACAGTTGTGGGGTATGATTCTGTATGCAGCTTTATTCCACTTCCAGGATTCAGACAATGACTGTGTCTGCTGCAACTTAAATACTGTCCATCACAGTTGTGTCTGCTATATAGATATTGCTGTATATCTCCTATCTGCTTTCTGTCTTATTAATCCCCTGTGCTTTTGCATTCTGACCTTGTATTACAACACTCTTATACAGATTTTGTAGACAGCTATATGTTGTAGGACAGTATGGGTGACAGTGATGTGTAATACCTCATTATTCAGAGCAACTGCATATCATTGTTGTATTTCTTGGCACAGTGTTGGTATCTGACAGACCTGTGGGAGGAATGTTTATTAGCACTACCTGAATGTTCTCACACACAGTACCAGATTCCACATTACTATTATGCACATATACCTCACTCTGCTACTGTACACACTCTGACGTAAATGGGACATTGTGGCTTCTTAGTCACATAAGGTATTGGGGAGTTGCTAGTGTGTCAGCTTTGTTCTCATAGCTGTGTGTCAATCAATTGTATTTCCTGTTTGCTGCTTATGTGTCTGGGATAATCCCACTGATTTCCCATGGGGACAGGTTGATAGGCAACAGATATGGCCCACTTTAATAGACATTCTGGACATATCTGCACAGTTGTGGGGTATGATTCTGTATGCAGACTACTACCACTGGCAGGATTTGAACCATGGTTGTGTGTGCTAAAAAACAACAGCTCACATCTCAGTTGCAAGTGCTATTCATTTTTTGTTGTCTGCATTTTCCCTGTTTACTGTCTATGTGTCTCTCAGTAGTACTAAATGGCCACTGGGGATTACACCTGTCATATACAGGCATTCCTACACATTCACTTTATGGTGCACGGTGTGGGTAACAGTGCTTAATACAACAGTACTATTACATGATTGCATATCTACATTACCATATGATACCAGGATATACACATGCAGTCCAGCAGTTAGACCTGTTTTGTCAGGCTATTACACTTTTATTGACATACAAACAATATGAGACTCTTCTTGCCATACTCTGTAGTGTATGCAGTACTTGCCTTGAACAATACAGGTTTTATACAGGCAATTAATTTACTACTGCTTTTATTTTTATTTCCTATGACAGTAAATGCATGAGTATTACTGACCTGCCTTGCGTCGCAACCTCTCCAGGTGACTGATGTGGGCCTCCTGGTTCGCGGCCTGCTCCATTGCAGCTGTGGGGGACATAAGATGAATATTTAGCCATACCCATCCATGATATACCTGAGTTGGCAATTATTATAAACATACTGGGGTGATACACATGGCTGGAACATCCCCTACCGCTCAAGCCTCTTTGAGCCAGTCCTCCAAGAGGTCCCCCTTACACCACATCTGGTCAGCATAGTGATGCCTGACCTGCTCACCAGTTCGAGGGTATGCCAGTGGCACTGGTGAGGTCGCAGGTGAGATGGTCCCAGGCCTCCGCCTTATCTTGGGAGCCCCAGTGCTGGCCCTGCAGCAGTCTCTGACCATGGTCTTTGACAAGGAGTCCTGCCATGACCTTGGACTCCTGGATGCACCAGCGCTGTGCCCGATAGCACACACCTTCTCAGCTTACTGCCATAGTGCCTGCAAGGGGAAGCTACAACCAGTTATGAGATGTACTTCCGCCTCTTGGGTTTAAGTAGGGCCAATTTCCCTCACTTTTCTGTGATTGGCCAGTTTTGAAAAGGCTAAGCTATGGGCAAACCTGCTTAACTAAGGTTGGCATTGTTTAAAGGGGTATACCACTGGGCACAATTAGTTAGCTGGTCTACACATTGCTTACACCTCCTATGCTGGCCTGTGTGATGCGTAGCATTGCTTACATTAGACTGTACATTATATTTCCTTTTTGGCATTGATTTTTTATTCATTACATCTTATATATCTGCCGGGTATCCATGATTAATGTGTATGTACACTCTATGGGGTCCTTGTGTTTTATTGGGGACCTCAACACTCTATTACAATTACACCTCACTTCTGGGCTTACTGCCATACTCCAGTTCACATAGTTATGTTATTTAGTGAGTTATGGAACATATGACTGTATACTGATTCCTTTCACAGGTTCAGTTTGGTTTTACTATGGTGAGGACTTGTTTGCTGATACCTCATTCTTCTGTACTTCTGTGATGGCTTGGTGGTTAACTACCGTGACTATGATGTATAGGCTCCTGGGTTTGAGACCTGCATGGTTGTTTATTTTGTTGATGGGCAGAACAAGGGCCATTGGAAACAGAGTGATTAGGGCATGTTTGAGCAGTTGTAAGCAAGTTTGCATGATGGTAAGCACTGCTAACCTGCTGTTACATCTGTTTACAGAGAGTTAGCTTTAGAATTGCTTAACCAGTGTAGGCATTGCTTACCGCTGCGCAAACGGGCTTAAGGCCACTTACTAGTGCTTAAATATGCTTACTACTGCTTATTTGGGCTTAAACCTGCTTACTAGTGCCTTATTCATTGTGACACTGACACCTCACATGTGCATTTACAGCAGTACTCCAGTTCATGAAAATATGTTATTTAGTGGGTTATGCAACATAAATATTACTCATAATGTGCTTTGCCATGGAAAATGAAATGTGCTGCAGTGGGATTTGAACCAGGAATGTCTGCTTGTAAGGCAAATGCTCTGCCCACTACACTATTGCTATGCTGCTTCATTTGCATATATCTTCCTTATTATCCTCTTCAGCCATTTAAGCTGCATTAACTGTAGCTAAGCGATGGCCACACCCACGCACCTACGGTTAGCTTTAATCGGACTTTAAAAAAAAAAAAAAAGGGTTTCTTCATTTTATTTATGTATATTGTTGCTGTTGTACACAAGGGGGACTGTTGGTGGAGATTTGCAGTCACCTATGAGTGGTCTCACTCATTTCATACCCCTTTCTGCTGTACTTCATTGTGGGGGGTGTATATTCTGAGAGCTCTGCTCTCAGATGTGCCCCCTGCAATCTTACATGCTCCGTGTAAGCCTAGGAGCTCAGGCAGCGTGCCTCATTACTATGCATGGCGCTCTGCCGTCCTGCTCCTAAACGGCCGCCTCCGTGCAGGACTAGCTTAATCCTGCATGGAGGAATAGTAAATCCATGGGGGGGTGTCTATTCTTGAATGTATGCCATGTTGATGAGAGTAATGTGTAAAGAATAATATATTAAGGTCGGCATATTCATTAATGTCTATGATATTCAAAGTCTCAGTGAAATCAGATAGCACCTTGGAAAGTGCTGTTTTTTCTTTTGTGCGTTTCTAGCATCTGTGCCCTCTTCATTCATTATACAATTAAAGTCTCCTGCTACAATTATTTCCACTTTAATAGAGTGTACAATGACTTCTAAATGCTGCTTGACTACTTTGACACCTAATCCATGTATCCAATAAATGTTTACTAGATTACATATCTTCCCACTTATTGTTATCTTTACTAAACAGAACATTTCTGTTTTGTCATACTATGTATTTAACATTTTTAGCATTAAGATTGAGTTTTTCCATAAGACTGTTAGTCCTCTCTTATTTTGTTTATAGTGCAAACTTACTAAAACTGTATAGTTATTTGTGTTCATTTTTTTATGTCTTCTTGTATAAGGTATGTTTCTTGAAAAAACATAATCTATGCATTAAACATCCTCAAATATTTTAAGAGACTTCCCCTTTTACAATTATTATTCATAACATTTACATTAGTGGGAATACATTTCATAGTTAAATTATTACAAATTATTACCACTCAGACTGCTAGTGTGAATATATTTTAACTAATAAGCACATAGATTTAACTAAAGAAAATCACTTATTTTCATTTGATGTAGCAAAGTAGTTACAACTCATAGATACCCGATAAAAAGGAATAAAACAATAAAACCTTAAATACTGATACAACAAGCAAACTAACCCTCCTATGGGGAAACAATCACTTTGAATAGACTAGCCATTCAAGCATACCCTCTAACACCCCCTCTAAAAATAATTTCTCAACCCAATTATCTATACATTCTAACAGAAAGAAGCTTGATATGTCTTATATCTTATTCATATAACACATTTTTCATAACATTTTATTTTAAATCCAAGAAAAAACATTTAACATAGCCATATGACTATATTAAACATATTAATTTGATATTAAAATAATGCGAGTTACAATGACTTTTGGGTTTATAAGATATAACAGTTGTCCATTAGTCAAACTCCTTTTGATAAGAATGGATTAATATTTGTCATTTGGATTAATCTAACTAATCAGCAAAACAGTTCAGATATATGAAAATGTATAACAAGATTCCATCACTCTAGTTAAACCCAGTGAAGCTCCTGTTATTATATTGTGTAGTAGCACAGTCTGCTTCACATTAAGCTCTTTATTTTATATGATCTAATTACAACAATTTCCTGTCTATTTTCATTAAAATAAGATATACTGTATCTCTTTTATATGTCCATTAAATTACTTGTTAATATATCTCCCATTGCTTTTAATCTTATTCAGATTGTGCAGTGTTGCATGTTATTGGGTAAATATCCCTTTAAGAAACTGAAACTTCAAACAACTAATTGTTGAACTTTAACCTGAATGCTTACATCATACCTGAGCCCTTTACTTTCATTTTCAAACACTTGCATGGTTGCAAAGGGATTTTTAGTTTTTAAATATGCTAATAATGGGTTAAAAAACATCTTGGGAACAAGAAAACAAGCTTTTCAGCTCATGACCTCAGCAGGATGCAGAGAAACAAGTAAGTAAAAAATGTGAGTACTTCTAAACATGCCTTGTGCTCGAGGAGTGCTTGACAGCTTTCCCTTCTTCTAAATGGCTGTTTGTAAAGCCCAATCATGTTTGTAGTTCATAGTTTCATAGGTAGGTATTAGGCTATCGGCCCTAGGGCCTATACATGCCCAGCCAAAAAGGTACCCTGGCTTTTGCCACCCAAGAAAATTATTTTCCTGTGCCACTATCAAGCAGAGCAACAGAGGTGATCCCCGGGGTGAATTTCCTATTTCCCATCCAGTCAAGATTTTTCTTGAAGAGTGCTAATGAGGAGCTTTGTTTGATATAGATAGGTAGTTTATTCCAGAGTATGGGAAGTCTCTGGGACAGGAATCTATCTCTCCGGCATGTTCTGTTTATTGTGGTGACAAGGTTTAGGTCCCTAGAGCATGTAGCTCAGAGGGATTGGGATTTCTTTAAGTGGAGCATGTCCAACAGCTCTTAGTTTGACATAGCTTTGTATGTTAGGCAGAGATCACCTCTGAGTAGGCAATATGTGACAGAGTAAAGCTGGAGTTTTTTTGAGACAGTCTGCATAGGGCATCTGTTTGAGGCCAGTAATCCTCTTTGTGAGGTATTTCTGCAGCCTTTCCAGTTGTTGAAGATGTCTTGTGAGGTACATACCAAAAGGGGCATTGTACTCTATAATGGGTCTAATGAGTGATGAATACAGGGGAACAATGACCTCTTTTTTTCTGGATGAGAAACCTTTTCTGATGAGGTGTGCCACGTAGAAGGATTTCCTGACTACTGTGGTGATGTGATTATCAAAGGAGAGACTACTGTCCACCTGTGTCCCAAGGTCTCTTATCACACTACAGGTGTTAAGTATACTACCGCCTATGTTGTAATTCATGGATACAGAGTTTTTACCAAAGGGGATGACAATGCACTTTTTGGCATTGAGCTTGAGGCCATGGCTTTGACACCAGGCATCTGTCTCAGTGAGGCCCTTTTGTTAAAATCAAGTTTACATTTACTTGAGACAAGTTTTATTTTAACTGTAATAGGCATTGTTCATTTCATATAAAAAAGAAAAAAATATATTTATTTTCCTGTTTAAGCATAAATCAGTTAAACCATGAAACATTCATAGACAAAGATTTAAAAAAACAGGCACATATCTTCTGTTTCTTAAAGTTTAGAACTTCTTTAGAAATCTATATTTAAATGGTATGTTCAGATAAACATTTTTAATGTTCATTTAAGTGCCTTTTTAAGCTGTAAATAACTCTCTCCCCTGGATTCAGCAAGCAGCCATGCAGGAATAACTTATTCCTGCACAGCAGGGACCCTTCCTGTTCAGCACGCCAGCGCGCCATGCATATGTATGAAGGCGCACTGCCATGCTCTAAAACAGACATGGTTCTGTGTATGAGGGCAGGGGGTGTGTCGGAGAACAGTGCTCTCACAATACACAAGCCCCCTGCACTCCAGAATTGCTTTTCAGCAACTTAAAATGAGTGAGAGTGCTCGTAACACTCCCAACCCATCAGGGTAAGAAATCTGGTCAAAGCCTACCAAGCAAAAAGTGGATAGAATAACAGCTGTAGCATAAGCACATAGTGCACACCTCCCAACCCATCAGAGAAAGGAATGTGGACAAAGCCAAAAGGGAAAATCGTCCCACAAAGCAGAAAGTTGATAGAATAACAGGTAAAGCATTAGCAGGGATGTTCTGAAGGGTACAAATAAAAAAAAAAACACAACAAATAATTTTTTTTAAACATGAAATAAAGTTTAAGCGTAGCTGCTTTGGTGTGCCTGCTGCTTAGCTACGCTTAGTCCAGCTTAAACAGCACAAGAAGTTAAATAGCAAGAGACATCCAGCATAAACAGTATTGCAATAGTGTGGTGGTTAGAGCATATGCTTGGAAAGCAACCATTCCTGATTCAATCCCCACTGTAATCAATTTACATTTTACATGTGAAAGCAGTACATAAACATTTTTTTTTATAATTAGCTACTTAATAACATATATTTATTAACCAAGTACTGTAGTAGGTCCAGATGTGAGGTGTTGGTTTAATAAATTTGTGAAACCCCCATATAAACACAAGTGCCCTATACAGTATAGTCACACATGAATAAATGTAATGAAAGCACATTGGGGGATATCAGGGACAGCAAACAAATTTATAATATGTAATGAATGATGAATCAATCCCATACAGCAGATAGTCTATAAAGTAAAGAATAAGCAATGCTAAGCATTGCACAGCTCTGTGTACCAGGTGTAAGCATTGTGTAAATATAACTGCTAAGCAATGAGTAGCCCAGCTAAGTGGATTTGCCCATTGGTAAGCAGTGCTGAACCTGCCCCTTTAAGCACTGCCGACCTTAGCTAAGCAGGTTTGCCAATAGCTCA
This sequence comes from Protopterus annectens, assembly GCF_019279795.1. Lineage (NCBI taxonomy): Eukaryota > Metazoa > Chordata > Ceratodontiformes > Protopteridae > Protopterus > Protopterus annectens. The sequence continues at coordinate 1,073,331,383 of NC_056726.1, read as the reverse complement.
GCATATTCAAAACCATTCAATCATGGCAAAGGGTGGGAAATCGGCCATATTTAAACCTCGCAGGTGGGAATACAGCTCATAACTGGTTGTAGCTTCCCACTGTAGGCAGTATGGCAGGTGTTGTCGAGGGCGTGTCTTCCGGGTGCAGCACTGGGGCATACAGGAGTCCAAGGTCATAGTAAGACTCCTGGTAAATAATCATGATGAGAGACTGCTGCAAGGCCAGTACCAGGGCTCCCAGTATAAAGCGGAAGCCTGGGAACATCTCGTCCATGATCTCACCAGTGCCACTGGTATCCTTCAGACTGCTGAGCAGGTCTGGCACAACTATGCCAAACTGAAGCGGAGGAGGAGAGAGCTCTTGGATGAGTGGGTCCAAGAAGCAAGGCAGAGGGGTGATGTCCCAGCAGTGTGTAAGTATTCTTATTAATAACTGTTTACCAAAGTCCAGCCTGTGTATGTGATGGATAGGTATGCCTAAATATTTCTCTATTCCGTTTACAGCTGCAGTTAAGCGGGCTGTGAATCAAGAAGCCCATGCCAGTAGGTTGCAAAGGTTGCATCATGAGGCTGATGAGTAACAATCCTGCTTGTAGGAGTCATACCAAATAAATATAAAGTAGTAGAAAGTCACCTGGCAATATAAAAACTGTGTATGGGTTGTACTGAATAAACCAGACAATATGACAGTAATAGTCCCATATAGGTGATATTTAAACAAAACCGTAACTGCCTGGCAATAAAGTTCTAAATCCTGGACTGGTTGTGTTTACTCTGGTATTGTATGGGATTTAGAGTTGCATTCTCTGCATAGTAATGTTGTGTTAACCACTGTAACCCACACTGTGCTACATAAAAATATATCTCTAGGAATTTCTGTATAACACTGTTGTAAGTACAAGGTCAGATTGTACAACCAAGAGAGACTTAGACAGAAAACACTAAAGGAATAGCCAGCAGTTTCTAAGTAGCGCACTCTGAAGAAACACAGGTTGTTGTATATTTAGCACACACAGCCATGGCTCGAATCCTGGGAGTGGTAGTAAGCTGTATGCATAATCATACCTCTCAACTGGACAGATTTTCCCAGAATGTCCAGATAATTGGCTCATATTTTTGGCCCATTCCTCTTTCTCTCTGGCAAATCACTGGGATGATCTCAGAATTGTAGCCACTAAATAATGACATATATATTGAGTTTCAGACTTCAAATCCTTCAGAAAATGTAAGTTAAAACAAATCCTGTTACTCTAGCAACTCTGTAAGTTTATAAGAGCAGTATTCAAAATATGTCCCTAATTGTATCCCCATGTTGTCAAGCTTTGTCCAGATGTTGTGCATTAAGAAATTGAGAGGTATGTGCATAATTTTAACTAGGAATCCGGGAATATGTGTAGAAACAGTCAGGTAGTCTTAACAAACATTCCCCCACAGGTCTTTCAGATAAGAAAACTAACTGCCTGGCAATAAAGTTTTAAATCCTGGACTGGTTGTGTTTACTCTGGTATTGTATGGCCTGACATGTAGTATTCACCAAGAACTGATATCACAATAGTAGTGTAGTGTCAACCACTGTTTCTCACACTGTGCTACATAAAAATATGTCTAAGAATGTCTGTATAAGACTGTTGTAATTACAAGGTCAGATTGTACAACCAAGAGAGACTTAGACAGAAAACACTGAAGAAACAGACACCAGTTTCTAAATAGGTCACTCTGATGAAACAGAAATTGTTGTATTTTTAGCAGACAGCCATGGTTCACATCCTGGGAGTGTTAGTAAGCTGTTTGCATAATCATACCTCTCAACTGCACAGATTTTCCCAGAATGTCCAGATAATTGGCTCATATTTTTGGCCTGTTCCTCTTTGTTTCTGGCAAATCACTGGGATGATCTCAGGATTGTAGTCACCAAATAATGACATACATTTGAGTGTCAGACCTCAAATCCTTCAGAAAATGTATATTAAAACAAATCATGTTACTCTAGCAACTGTCTAAAAGTTTATAAGAGCAATATTTAAAATATGTCCCTATTTGTACCCCCATGTTATCAATCATTGTCCAGATGTGCATTAAGAGGTTGAGAGGTATGTGCATAATTTTAACTAGAAATCTGGGAATATGTGTAGAAACAGTCAGGTAATGTTAACAAACATTCCTTCCACAGGTCTACCAGGTAAGAGAAGTAGAATTTAGCTATACGACAGTTAAAATATACACTGTGTACACACATACCACTGCCCAAACCAAGGCCATAGGGTATTGTAATAATATCTGTAGAGTAATGATTAGAGCAATGATCATTAAAGTTGTGAGTACTGCAAGGATATACAAGTTGTTAATTGACACCTCCCACCATATCTGCAACAATAATCTAAACATGCAAATCAATGGGCATGTTTTTACACCAAACCAACTGTTGGGACATATGTCTTATCGTTCAACAAATACTGAAATGTGTTTCTATTAATGTTCTGTGTTGAAATACTATCATTGGTGGCCTGTTGCTAAAAATGGAACCTGCATCCCATTGTAATGGCCACTGTGGTTCCATATATGCATGTATTCTGTTTGCTATGCAAATATTCCAAATCTGTTGTTTTGGGTAAATGGAAATATCTATGCATGCTGTTATAACTAATCCAGGAATGTTTTGACTATTACTAACCCACATATGTTCTAGAACTGTAACACCATAGCACATTTGGGAAGGCCGATCCCAGCAGACCGTCCTCTCCCACCTCATCTGGCTGTGGCACCGGGCCCCAGCACATCTGGGACCCACCCCAGGACCTCCTTGTCCATTGGTCCTGCACCACCTTTGGGTGGAACTGCCTCAGGAGATGGGGCTCCTCCCCCCAGGAGTGGGCATTGACAGGATCTGGCCACCCGAAGCCAAATCCGGGGTTTGGTGCATAGCGAGCTCTGAAAGGTGTTTGGAGATCTGCTGCACCAGATTGAGAGCCACATGATGCAATTACAGGGTCATCCTGCCCCTTCTGCTCAGCCTGCAGCACAGCCACCTTTGAGGCCATGAAGGTGCAGTGATGACTGTCCATGAGTGGGGATCTCAGT
>NC_056726.1:1073285805-1073325805 GCF_019279795.1 Protopterus annectens | reverse complement strand
ATTAAAAACACACTTGCCTTGAAGATAAGAATCAATCAACACTTAATTACAGATGTAGTTCAATAGCCTCCAATTACACTCTGTACTCAGCCCTCTAGAGGGAAAATTTCAGTTGTCACAATGTAAATGTATCCGGTACATAACAACGCTTAACTTAAAATATCATTATCACACTGACAAACAGAACTGTGTGCAAGACAGTAAGCTCTAGCCCACCATTGTTCCCATGGTGAAATGTATCAAAATGTACAGCCATATACATTCTTCTTCCTTCAGCTTTTCCCTGGTTAGGGGTCGCCACAGTGGATCACCTGTCTGCGCAGGATTGGCAGTGGAGTTTTACAGTGTAGAGTTGCCAGCCCGGCGCCCAACCTTCCACAGAAGTCACACCCATGCACACACTCACACCTAGGGCCAATTTAGAGTGCCCAATCCACCTATTGCATGTCTTTGGGATGTGGGAGGAAACCGGAGCACCCAGAGGAAACCCACGTGACCACAGGGAGGACATGCAGACTCCACACAGAAGGCACCCCAGTCGAGAATCGAACCGGAGAACCTCTTGCTGTGAGGTGGCAATGCTAACCGCTGCACCACCATGGCCACCCCTACAGGTTAATATTTCTTATTACTCATATCCCTCACATGTTGTAACAGCCTAGGGTAAAAAGATTTAATACCTCTCCCCCATAAAATGTCTTACAAGGGCATATAACAGTGTTATCCATACACTGACCTCCAGAATATACAGGGCACACATGTTTTGTCCAGCTGTAGCCCTCATATATATGGACCCTACCCCACAACTTATGTGGGAGTCCACAACATCACTGGAATGATACCAGGAATGTCAGCACTAAATCATGATAGACCATACCTATCAGCCTCTTACTGCATGACATCTGGACAAAGCCTGGTATGTAGGTGGATGACAGAGGATGAAACACATGGCCATATTTGAAATATTGCTGTTATGCACTGTGAAAGTTGCTGGTGTTACAGGATTGGTTGCAACATACCCTTAGTCAGGAATATGAAGTCAGAAACACAAATGGATTTTGCCATGTACTGATAGCAATAAACGGAGAGAATGCCACTAATATGTCAGGGACAAGACCTGTGTGGGGAACATACAAAATATAACAGTCAATCCTCTGGCCATAATGTGAATAGGCCAACAGTTGAGAGCTATGCAGACAGACTGCATTCCATACAAAACTAGCATGTACACACAAACCCTGTAAAACTAGCAGTATTCAATGCATATAACTGCAATACTCACACACTGTCCCTAGGTCTGGAACCTTAAACAAACATGTAGTTGGCCTGTGTCCACAAGTCCTATTGTAAGAGGTATTACTACCTGCTGTCTGTAACACTGCTGCCCACACACAGAAAGGATGTCTTCTATGCAGGAAAGGTAAAGGGTCAACGCCCATACGATGTAGTCATTTATAGTAGTGGGTTACTATGACATTGGCTATTGGAAGACCTGCACAGCTGCCTGCATGCAATTAGCAACTGGGGAACAGCAATTGGTGCAGAGGCCATCAACTGAACATGAGCATCACCTACAAAAGCCATGCTTCAACCTACTCAAACAAACTCAATCACAGTAGTGGAGAGAGAGAGAGAGAGAGAGAGAGAGAGAGAGAGACACACACCAAAAAAAAAAAAACATAAACAAAACCTTAAAATAAGAAGCAGGAAGACATCCTGTACACAGAAGGAACCTGAAGATAAAACAGGTATGTGAAACATGTAAACATGTAATTGAATGTAGTACTTAGTCTGTAATAATGGGATAGATGATTATGAAAGATGTGTATGTGCCATCAATACTTGCTGTAATGATGTCCTGCTGAACAAATGATATGGACATAGCATCTGGCTCTGTCTGCAGTGGGCCATACCTATCAACTGTGCAGATCTGCACAGAATGTCAAGATTTAGCCATCATAGTGTTTGTTCTTTTCCTCCAAAAATCTATATTAGTCAGACAAATAGCTGACGGTGGAAGTAATGAAGTCATAACAGACACATGAGTTTCAGACCCCACCACCTTCATAACTGTCATGGTAATGTGAAATGTATCATGCACAAATTTCATAGGTTTGTAATAGGCATAGCTACCATCTTTCCCTATATATCCCCTGCTAATGTTAGGCTTTGTCCACATGTGATGGTCTAAGAGGTGGATAGGTTGTGTCACAGCTGAGGAGCCTGACACACCCTGGGAAAGGACAGCTCACATATAACAACCACTAGAGTGTCTGTCAAACAGTCATGTCTGTGCCACTACTAGGCCAGTTAATGGGATGTTGCCCATTTCCATATGTTACCTGTGAATATGAGTATTATACATGTTTGTATTGTAAATCTAGGCTACCTATACAGGGAAATATATAGTAAAGTACTGTTACAGATGTGTGTGTGTTAAACTGCATGTGATATATTGAATTAATAACATTCAACTGTACAGTGTTCTTCTGGACAAAGTTCACAGTTGTGACAGATGTCTATAGTCACTTACACATATACTTGTGTTATGACAGCTATATTGATACGTTATCAAAATTGACTTCCCTGTTTTGTCACCTAGTGAGGTGGACCAATGACCAGAAGTCCTGGTATAACAGGTTGAGACATATGATCGAGTTGCAAGACTGTAAATACAGTGTGCCATAATGAAATAGAACACAAATGTGTACCAGGTATCCCCTGAGCATGTGTATGTATGCGTATGTTCAGCTGAAAGGCACAAAAGTAATAACATGGGTCACAAGCATTCCAGAAAATGGGATGTGCATGTTGCACATGTGTGTAATATCACTGTCACTGCATACAACAAAATAAAATGTGTACTGCTACTGATTGCTGCATTTCCATGACAATTATATGGGTACTACAGTAGGCATGCTTATCACATAGTAATCAGTGAAGTGTACAACTGTGTTATGACCCACTGTCCATGCCTACCACTAACAGCTATATCAACACCCATATACACTGGTTATCAAAGTGTACACACTCCTGTTGGAATGCCAGGTCTGTGTGCTGTATGCCAATGAGACCACAGGAAGTCATGTCAAAATGTTTATCACCTCAAATGTGACCCATAACCTGTACAGTTCTACTGAAAAAGAAACAAAGCTGTTTCATGGAAGCTGAGCAACCATTGCCAAGTGAAGATGTGATATGACATTAGAGTACAAACCAAGACAAATGGATGCATGCTGTAATCATCTCAGCAGGTGTTTACACAACATACCAGTGTAAGGGTGTGCACACACATTCATCTGGCTTACTCTACTGAGTATTACTTCACATATGCTGAAAGGACAGGTTCATAACCCAGAGACTGCCCAAGGTATGGAATAGACTTCCCATACATGTCAAGCAGAGCACCTCACTGGCCCTCTTCAAGAGAAATCTTGATGAGTGGATGGGAAATAGAAAATTCACCACAGGGATCAGTCCAGTTGCTTTACTCGACAGAGGTACTGGGAACTAAGGTTGGGTGGCATGATGCCACTGTAATCCTATGGGCTAGGCTTGTAAAGGCTCCAGGGCCATTAGCCTAGTACACACCTATAAACCTATGAACCTATATGTTTCCACAGGACAGGTTGTTATGTTCCCTACTGAACTGAGCAGGTATAGGACACATCACAGGTGGGGATTGTGTTGACGTGCTTTTGTGGGGTCATGTTCCAATTGCACAAGTACCTTGCATTGTAACAGGGGTGTGTACACTTCATATCCACTGTAGCTATATGGAATCAGCAATACCTTACCTGTACAACCAACCTCCACCAACGATAGAGTAATCCCACTTGGAGAACACTACCAAGACACAAAGCACATAATAGTTGCCATAGTGGCTGTACAGGGACACATAGGTGCAGACCACAACTTGGAAGGAAGTGCACCTCTATCTGAGTAAGTATGTAGGTTCACAGGTGACCTCCTGTAAGGCTGACTATGACTAGAAATCAGACATATCCAAACCAGCAAGGCCAATTGCAACCATGTCTACACATATGTATGCAGTCTCAGAGCCAGTAACACAAGTCAACCTGTAAAGGGGGTAAAGCACACCTCATACACACATACCATGGATACAGGCAACCTGCATCAGACAGGACAGGTGAGAACAGTGGCACCTTGTCCACAACAGTAGTACAGGGGGATATGCACATCACCCACACTCCTGCCCACATCAGTGGTGAGCATGGACATAATGTCGACTGATGGCAACAACAGCAAATCTCCATGGGGCATGAGAACATCACAGTTTGCCTCCTACATTAACACAGGCATGTGCTCACAGTCCCATCACACACCACAGTCAAACACACTCATGCCACCATCCACACACCAGCCACATGGAAGATGGCCACTGTTATCCCTCTACACAGAAATGAATGATGTGCAGTGGATTATGCCGTTAAGTGTCCAACAATGGGTGAACTGGACGGGTCAGGGCCAGGAGTGTAATGCAAGATGTACAAGCCATGATAGCTTACAGTGTTATGGTATAGTCTGGATTATTTGCAAGTAATACCCACTGTTGATGTGCACGTGGACATCTGTATGAGGTCCTCTGACCTTTTTTCCTGTTTATGACTTCCAGGTACAATGTCCTGGGAACGTCTGCCCACATACACACCCCTTGAAAATGATGCAATAATCCAGTACCTAATAGTACATCATGGCATCCTCTTTGGGCATAGGGCCCAGGATCTGCAGGAGAGGACCACCCTATGGAACAAGCTCATCCACAGGGTAAATTATGTCAGTTTGCACAGCCACAATTATGAGTAGGTGCAGCATCACTGCACAGATCTGATCCACCATGCCCGTCACTGTGCCACTGCAGTTAGGAGGGGCCAGCTAGCCACAGGTGAGGGTCATGCCATCCAGCCCCCACTGACACATGCTGAGGAGCTCCTTGCCAGCCTTGGGGCACCCACCTGCCAGCCAAGCCAGCAAGCTGAAGACAGCATTGTGGAGGTGGATGCCACCCACACAATGGACAAGGAATGTGCAAGTAAGGCCCCAGGGCACATTAGTAGACCACTGTTGCTTATCCATTTTCATCTGTAAAGTATCTACATGCATATGTCAGATAAGATAGTCTGTTGCTGCAGTGTAGTAATGAACAGATGTGCATAATCTCTAGTATTATGGGTTTGTGCTGTTGATGTGCTGAAATGCTGATCCCACCCTGTACCAATGCCACATGTGTGGCTACTGACATTACGCCTCGCACACAACTATTTAGGTCCCTCTGGTATACAACTGGGGCAGCAGCCTGTAGCTGGTGAGTATGGAGTTGTTTTGTTTAGGTTTGCTAATATACCGGCCATGTTATGGCCATGCTATTTGCCATGCACACATTTAACACACCTACCCATAATTTATGCTGTACATGTTCACTTGTTGCTGTTAACTGCACTGCATCACAGTGGTCACCATGGTGGCATATCTGAAGGGTATGTAAAAGTCCTGCAGTATACCTAACAACCTGTCAGTGCAAGATGTGTGGACCGATATAAACATAATGGTGGGGCAAATGGCCTACAGTAGGGATATATCTGAAACATTACCCTTATACAGTGGCTACAACAGTGTATACACCCACTGTTTCAATGGCAATCTAAATAACGGCAATTCACAATACCACATTTCACACCTTTTACAACTTGTAATGTGATCCTAACATGAACAATGAATGTGTAATATGGAATCCTATGTTAGGACAACAAATATGGGGAATACAAACCTTACAAAACACTGGAAGCTTATGTGTGCACACACTCCAAATAACATATTGTGGAAGCAGCTTGTGATATACTGACAGAATTCACTCTTCTTGAGTACACACCTTCCATCAAGTACAGGGCCTCAATGTCACACCAAGTAATGGTCTGCTGTCCAAGAAGTATGTCCATGACATTTGCCCACTCACCTGCAACAAAGGCAGCCATGGCTTGCACAAATCTTACAAACCATGAAATGGATCCCATATGTCACAGGTAGCACTCAGGAGTGGGAAAAGTAGCCTTACCTCACCATTGCATATACCATGGCAAACAGTACAGACAGTGATGCATGTGTGTATGAAGTATGGGATAACATTGATGTAAAAAATAAATAGATGCCCATCCAAAAACAGATGTCAACACATGTTGCAAACTTGTCATGGGGCTGCCCAGAAACATGCAGCAACACTGAGGGACTTGCAGGAATGTCTAGCAAGTACTGCCTGTGCAGTACCTGTGTCGGCAATCACCTGGAATCTGTATATGTGTGGCTTAAGGGTTATGGTAACCAGACGGAAGAGTTGTTCCATAGAAAACATCATTCAGGTCCCTGTACAAGTAACATATGCATAACATCAAGTCTCCCAAAGGCATGTGTCGCAATGTGTAATGGTGTCATGAGACCAAGGCTGAAACCTACAGACAGTATTCATAAAGATACATGTAGTGCACAAGCAACACCTCACTCCACCTCAGGGCCACCATCCCCATTTTTAACTTGTGGTGCCAGTGTACACCTTTAGGTTTGCTGTTCATTAGCAGGAACTAGGCTGGTAGACATGGCATTTGGAATTTGGAACACTGCAAAATAACACTCATGTGTGGCCCATAGTTGTCAAGCATCTGCAATAATGCTGAGGATGGGGAGGGGTGTCATTCTGAAACACAACAGTGAACTGAAGCATACATCCAAAGCACTCTATGAATGGCTGTATCTGAACACAGTCAGAGTCATGAATTGTGCCAGACATAGCCCTGACTCCACAGCAATAGTGAAGCCACTGTGTGACCTCCAAGGGCTGTGCACATGAGCTGACCTTGCAATCTGGCGTTGGGGGACATTTGTAGGGTGGAGTGACCAAATAATGGCAAGTGAAGATCGGCCATGCTAGTATACTCCTTCCAGGAAGGTTCCCTATTAAAATCATGAAGGTCCACTTACCCGAATACGGAAACATCAACACGTATACGTTGAAACGCAAAAACACTGATTGTTCTGAAGCACAAAATCCGAAATGTTGAATCATCATGGTTGGCCCTTCTATGGAATAGCACTGTAAGGTAAGTGTGTGATAGTTACGGACTTTAGGGTTAGGGTGCGGGTTAAGGTAAGTGTATAAATAATAATAGTGTGTGATAGTTACGGACCTTAAGGTTAGGGTGCGAGTTAAGGTAAGTGCATAGATAGTAATGTATGTAAGGTTTAGTGTAGGGTTAGAAGTAGGGTTTTGTTAAGTGTATGTGTGTGGGTTATTTATTTTGTGTGGATATAGCTCTGTAAGGTAAGTGTGTGATAGTTACGGACCTTAGGGTTAGGGTGTGGGTTAAAGCAAGTTCATGGATAGTAATGTATGTAGGGTTTTGTGTAGGGTTAGAAGTAGGGTTTTGGTTAGTGTATGTATGTGGTTTATTTATTTTCTTTGGGTAAGTAGTATGTAGCGCGCATTGGGGTTGGACAACTATGACGGTTCGAGATTTTGAATTTCACAGTTTAGGGTGTTCGGTGCATTCACGGTTCGGGTAATATGTGTCGATGATTCTGTATTCGCTGTTTAGGACTTTTGCAGTTGTAATATAGACCCTTCCTGGAATAGTGACTGCTGTAGTTCACTTAACAGGTGCTGCAACAAACCATTGTGTTAAGGGTGTGTACACTTATGCAACTCTCATATTGTATGTATCTCATTCAGCATCTGCATGACTAACACATTTGTTTGATACTGCATTGGATTGCACAGGTCATATGTCACATATCACGTGTGTGTAATGTTAACATATGCAGTATTGTGGCCCTGTTGCATATCATGGAAGAGGCTGGCATGTCGACAGGGTGTGTACATTCCTCATATCCACATTAGGCTTTGAAGGTTGTCATTGTAATTGGATTTTATTGCTCATACATGCACTGCTGCTGATGAGATCTGCAAAACAGAGGTCAGGCATTAACTATTGACATCAGTCCTCATATCATCCTGGGTATGTGCCAGACAAATGCATAGGGGCTGTGAGCAACAGAGAAAACATAACTGCCACACATATACACATTCAGCAATGGTGTGTGCACTCGTGAGGTATGGTGCACAGTACATGCCAGTGTGCTGTACAGGTGCACAGCAATACTGTGTATATGGGTGCAGTCTGTTTCAGGGGAATGGGCATCACCTACTAACACAAATCATGCATCACAGAGATGTATAATGTTGGTAACAAGGATTGAATATGGCTGAAGTGCATGCTGTTGAGTGCCATATGTCATGCATGTTGACGGTTGGGTAATGAGAGGTCTGTGTAATATCTTTGTGCCACCTCACCTGTGAGAGTGTGTGTGTGTGTGTGTGTGTGTGTGTGTGTGTGTGTGTGTGTGTGTGTGTGTGTGTGTGTGTGTGTAGACGTAAACCATAACATACAGGTCTTAAATTACATTTTTTGTTTGCCCCTCACAGGTGGTGAGGTGATTCATGGTCCCTCCTGGAGGGAAACTGATGTTAGTGTCCATACAGAGTCTGACAATGATGATAGGCATGGTGAGGCACAGGCAGGGTTGTCAGAGGCTGAAACTGTGACATTGGTTGACATCCCATGTTTATCCACCACATCCTCGCACACAGTCACAATGCCCATACATACTCCATCACCAGTGGCTATAGATGAGGGACAGTTAGTGGGTGGTGGCATGGGTTTGGACAATGAGGGGACTATGGAGAGTATGTCTGTACACAGCAGCCATAGCCAGATGATCGGCGAGGTACCTCAGAGGCAAATGTACAGGGCTGCTAGTAGGGATGCTGGCCATCATGCCCCTGGCAGAAGTGCCACAGCAGGTATCACCAATCACATGTTTCAGGCCATCATGAAGGCACACGAACATATGGAACATTACACCAGAGAGAGTCTGAGGCTTCAAAGGGTAGTCATTCTGCTGTACTTAACAACATCCATGATCTTGCAGGTGCCCACCGTTATTTTTCAGAGGTCCTGGATAGATGGTTGGGTGAGATGGTTGGAATCCTCGACTGTGTGGTGTCTGTAGTAGAGCATGTGGTGGGAGTAGGGTGGTGGCCACATGGACATAGGTCAGCAACACCAACAAGTGGATGTCTAATTGGATGTGCAACAACTAATGGCTGCTCCTGTAGTGGCACTACCAGCACCAGCACTGTGGAGGTGTGTACTGTCCACACCACAGTGCAGCAGGCCACATGTATGTAGTCCTGGCTGGTCCCAACAAGGATGCAAATCCAGTGGACAATTGTCATCATCAGGGGGAGAGTACCATATCTGGGCTTCTGCCTGGTAGTGCCCGTGAAACCCCTGGCAGGGACAGTTTCCATGTCCGTGGCCACAGACAGTGAACTGTACACCTTGCCATGTACAGTCTACAGCTGTCCAACAAACACCTGTATAGGGCAGCCACACGGCAGACATGTGTGCATATATACACACACACACACTTCACCAATACAGCTAGGGCACCTCCATACCTACACACACCACATCTGCACAGCCCATTTAATAAAGAACCCCTTAACCCACACACATGATGTCAACTAAACGGCTCAGCCTAGGCCTCTGGCAAACCCACAACACACCCTGTGCATATGATGATACCTGTGCCACATCCCTGTCATCCATACCATTGATGCAAAGACATGCAGATATGGTTCTGATGCTCAGGGTGAATGTCCTAAGGTTTAGCATTGTAATGTTGTTTAATGTGTTTCCAGTTGGAATGATTAATGCTTACACATCAGGATGTGTAGCTGTCCAGCCATGATGCATTGTAGCTGTTATTAACACTGACTGATTGTGGTCTCCATAATATATTCTCTTTGTGTTCTAGGTGTCTGTGTGTCAGCAGAATGTTGGTCTGCTGTGCTGTCCTACAAGGGGTGTAGCACTGTGGTGACATATTGACTGTGTCATATCCTGGGTACAGCTGAACACAGGTAACAGGTCTGTATAACAGTTACTGCATGTGCCACATAGATGATAGGTCTGAGGGGTGTATACAGGTGAGTGCATGGTGGCTGATGTCAGCAGCTCTTTTACAGTGGACATTTGTAAGTGCACTGGGTGGCACACACCAAATGTCCTTGAATAACACACACAGAGTTTGGTGTTGATGCAATACACAGAGAATACTGTTCACATGGATGTACTTAATTTTGCAGTGAAGTCCTTTTGGCCTATGTAATTCCACTCAGACACAGTTGCCAAAACATCACATCAGGAAATAATCATTTTGCCAGTTTAATGTCATTGATAATGGTACTGGCAGGGTACATGTCCTCTTCCCCAATGTAGTGCAGTCTTGGAGTTGGTAAACATAGGTGTGCTGGTATGGGTGGCACAGCCCCCATTTTGGAGGGTGTGGGGTTGTGTAAAACCACACATAGTATAATTAACAACTACTTAACCTGTTAACATAAACTGTACATTATAACAGCACACTAAGCGGGGGAGATACCCACAACAATAACCCCAATTTCTACTAGTTTTGCTTGAATGTATTTCCACAAGATGATTGCTTTGAAATGTTACCTTTAGCCAGTTAGTTCTGTGACAAATGATCTCCTGGGACATATATTTTCTGCAAACAGAAGTAGATCCCTTCACATGCACACACACTTACTTGGCAACACTGGGAGTAGAACCCCTACCTGAGTACTTATTGCTACTAATGTGTTTGGCTTTAATTGCACACACCACAGAGCTTTTAGGGTGAGGTGTGTCCCGAATGCCCTGTTAAGTGAAGAACATCACCAGGCCTTGTACAGTATAGTAATGGGGGTATACTGGGTGTTAATGAACAATACATAGCATGACATACTGTCATTTACACATTGACAAACACATACAGTCATAGTCACATTTGACAGACCTGGTTGTAGCAGTGCTAACCACCTTGTCAGTGAGTCCATTATGTTACAGTGTTGTTGCACACAGCACATGCATCATTTCGCTGGGTAGTGTAATCAGTTACCTGTATGGTTGATGGTGATACGATCCTCATACAGGGGACCTTGAGACATGTACTGGGGGTACCATGGCGTAAATACAGTATACCCAGAACCCACTCCCTACATTGGATATTGTAAACATTGAAACTCATGCTAATGCTCTGACATTCCCACAATCACACATTGACCAGAACTGCAATACAACCCGTTGCCTATCAAATCAGTGCTACTAGAGGGATATGCATTTATTGCACATGCCACAGGGATAGTAGGGTGAAGGTTTGTCATGGCTCTCCCAATGTCAGCAACATCACTATCCCTTATAATGTATGGTAAGGTTCATTGTATTTGGAGAATGTGGCCTCAGAATGCTGTCTCCTACAAATATGCATACTCACACACATACACACACTTGCCAGGACTCAGAGGGTAACCCACGCCTATCTCCTCATTTGTAGAACAGTGTTATGCTGGCACTGCAAGCTCCAGGTAGCCCATAGGGTGAAGAGTGTAACAAGGTACATTTAACGTCAATTACAGCAGCAGCTTTTTCTAAGTATGGCAATGGGGGGGGTGTAGTGGGTGAGAAGGCCTTCAGAGTATTTTCAACTACAAGTTTACAAACACACAGAGGCTATTATTCTTAGTAATGCACACATACACATTTGTCAGTACTGAAGTTCATAGGTGCAGGTTTTCCTAGGTGTGTACCAGGCTAATGTCCATGGAGAGATGAGAAGAGTAGGGCATGTGGGTACACTTGTATCATGCCACCTGACATTTGTCAGCAGGCCATCTATCAACCGATGCCACTTGAGTGATCCCCAGGGTGACAGTTAAATTCAACATCCAATCATCTGGATTTTCTCTTGCAGAGGGCCAGTGAGGTGTTCCAATTGACATGTATGCAACATGTATTACATAACATGGCCAGTGTCTGGATTGGGGACATGTACCCAACCATGTTCTGTTGGCTGTGGTAGTCTGGTTGAGGTATCCATGGCATGTGGTGTATACAGGGTGGGGTTTCCTAGCTGTGGCATTCATAACACAGCTGGGCAGACATGTCAGTGTCAGTCAATCAGAGATTGCCTGTAAGCAGCCAAGATGGATACCTGACATCTGCACAGCTGTGCAGAGGGCAGACAGAAATTATCTAGCCAGCAGGTTATGCATTAGGATGAATGTTTTGACAGATAGATGTCTGAAACTGACAGGTATGCCATTACTACATGACAGCAGCCCTCAATGACATGTCCTAAACACATAGTAGTCTACAGTTAATATCCACATATCAGATCAATATCCAATAGGAGATACTTAATAGCATACATCTTGTAAAGACTGGTAGAGATGGGTGAAGGCTGCCAGCCTAGCCAGATAGAATTGTGCAGATAATTCTATCATTTGTAAATATGAATGTTGAACTTAAAACAATGTGGCAACATTGCCATCTGCTGTAAACAAAGCTAAGTCAAGCATTTCTTGTTGGTCCTTTGAAATTAAAATTATTTCATCACTGCCTTTGATGTTTGACAATTCGACTCCAGCCGGGCTAAATGAAGGCTTCCTGCCTATTGTAAAGTTAATGACCAGAATTTACACGTGGAAAGTCCTTTATGGCTCTAAGTGTAAAAGAATGTAAATGCAGTTTCTGTCAGCCTGGGAACACCAGGAAAGTGTGAAATGATATAATGTTTTATCAGAACTGGAGTTTTAATTAAAACTAAAACTCCAGAAGGCATTAAGCATTTTTGTCTGAGCATCCAACTCAGCATACTGCCTCTTGCTCACATGTAAGTTATCTTAGACTTGTGTTTTCTTTTAAAGATAGCTAGAATTAAAATGTTTAGACTAAGTGTTTTTCTGTGATGTCAGAACTGTACTACTGATTTATTTTAAGTATTTCTGTGTGATCTCTGAACTCTTGACTATCACTGACTGTGTAGTAGAAAGTATTGTCTTGTGTTTTTAATTATTTATTATTAAATATTTTAAAACCTTTTAACTAAGTGTTTTTCTGTGATGTCAAAATTGTACTACTGATTGAAAAAAAATTATAAATTTGGTGTTACTCTTATTGCCTTGTTTCAGCTGTCTCTGCATGTTTAATTACATAAATTGTACTATGCTTTACCCCATCAAATGTATATGTATATCCTCTGTATTTGGTACTTTTCTCATGTTGAACCCCATGTAATGTCTATGTATATCCTCATTCTCTGTTAAATATGTATGTGGAGGTTTTCTCCCCAGGACTCCATTGAAAACGGGTTCTTGAGCCCAATGGACTATCTTGGTTAAACAAATGCAAATAAAATAAAATAAAATAAATGATTTATTTTAAGTATTTCTGTGTGATCTCTGAACTCTTGACTAGCACTGACTGTGTAGTAGAAAGTATTGTCTTGTGGTTTTAATTATTTATTATTAAATATTTTAAAACCTTTTAACTGTGGCTGGTTTGTGTAGAGGTAATTTAAGCTCTAAGAGTATATTGCATATATATAAGGATCCTGTACCAAGTAACTCTAATAAGCCTTGAGACTGTTTAGTCACATCTACCAATTGGATAATAATATTTCACAGTAATAATTGGACACCCTTTTAAGGGCCTTTGAGTATCTGATAAATATTAGCTGGGGGGCTGCAATCGTTTGGTATAGATATCTCTCCTTTTGGGGGGGAGGGGGGAGAAGTTTGCACTGAACCTGTCAGCCAGTATGTTGGCAATGTCTGTAGGATCAGTAATCTTCACATCATTTTGAACTAGCTCTGAGCATATCTGGGAGTTTCCTCCCAGGTTTCTAACATAGCTAAAGAAGGCCTTATGATTGTCTTTTGAGTCTTTAGCTATTTTTCTCTCGAAATTTGCTTTGGATGATTTTATGAGAGCTCTTAGTTTTTTACTTATAGTGATCAAGGGTGTCTTACCTTTTAAGGATTTTGCTCTATCTTGTAGTAGCTTCCTCCTTTTGTTGTAGAGTTTGTTTATGGCTGGGGTCCACCAGACTGGACGCTTGCCTTTGGTACAAAGAGTCTTTGTTTTGCTTGGGATTGCCTTATCCATGCAGTCCTGCAGGTGCTGGTAGAAGGCATTTGTAAGGGATTCAGCGGCTTGAGTACTGTTTTCTGCCGGCTCGGGGGCCTTAAAGGAGACCACACTAGTCTTTAGAAGTGTGAAGTCGGCTTTTGCTAAACCCACCACTTTCCCCATGGTGATATGTATGAAAATGTACAGCCATATACCTTCATGTTTCTTATTAGTAATATCCCTCACATGTTCTAACAGTCTATGTTAAAAACATGTAATACCCCTCCCCCATAAAATGTCTTACAAGGGCATATAACAGCATTCTCTATACACTGACCTCTTGACTGTACAGGGTCACACGTTGTCCAGCCGTAGCCCTCATATTTATGGCCCCTGCCCCACAACATGTGTGGGAGTCCACAACATCATTGGGGTGATAGCAGGAATGTCAGCACTAAATAATGATAGACCATACCTATCAACCTCTTACTTCATGACATCTGGACAAAGCCTGGTATATAAGTGGAGGACAGAGGCCAAAAGACAGGGCCATATTTGAAATATTGCTGTTATACACTGTGAAAGTTGCTGGTTTTACAGGATTGGTTGCAACATACCCTTTCTGAGGTATATGATGTCACAAACACAAATGGATCTTGCCATAATGCCACTGATTTTTCAAGGACGACACCTGTCTGGGGAGCAGACAAAACATAGCAGCCAAACCTCTGGCCATTATGTGGATAGCCCAACAGTTGAAAGCTATGCAGACAGACTGCAATCCATGCAAAACTAGCATGTACACACAACCCCTGTAAAACTAGCAGTATTCAAAGCATATAACAGCAATACTCACACTCTGTCCTTAGGTCTGGACCCTTATACAAACATGTAGTTGGCCTGTGTCCACAAGTCTTGTTGTAAGAGGTATTTCTACCTGCTGTCTGTAACATTGCCGCCCCCAAACATGAAGGATGTCTTCCATACAGTCGAGGTAAAGGGACAACACCCACATGAAGTAGTCAATTATAGTAGTGGGTTGCTATGACATTGGCTATTGGAAGAACTACACAGCTGCTCTGCATGCAATTAGCAAGTGGGGAGCACCAGTCGGTGCAGAGGCCATCACCTGGTCATGAGCATCACCTACAAAAGCCATGCTGCAACCTATTCAAACCAGTTCAATCCCTGTAATGCAGACAGCAACAAAGAGAGAGAGAGAGAGAGAGAGAAAACAAAAAAAAAAGAAGAAAGACATAAATCTAAACCAGAACATGGAAGAGAGCATAAAAATAAAACAGGTATGTGAAACATGTAAGCATGTAATTGAATGTAGTACTTGGTCTGTAATAATGAGATAGATGATTTTGAAAGAATTATATGTGCAACAAGACTTGCTGTAATGATGTCCTGCTATGGACATAGCATATGACTCTGTCTGCAGTGGGCCATACCTGACAACTGTACAGATCTTCACAGAATGTCAAGATTTAGCCATCATAGTGTTTGGTCTGTTCCTCCTAACATCTATATTATTCTGACAAATAGCTGAGGATGGAAGTCATGAAGTAATGACAAACACTTGAGTTTCATACTCCACATCCTTCAGAACAGTCATGGTAATGAAAAATGTATTATGCTACAAACTTCATAGGTTTGTAACAGGCATATTTAAGATCTGTCCCTATTTATCCCCCCATAATATTAGGCTTTGTCCAGATGTGATGCTCTAAGAGATGGGGAGGTAGGATCACAGCTGAGGAGCCTGACTCACCCTGGGAAAGGACAGCTCACATATGGCAACCACTAGAGTGTCTGTCAAACAGTCCTGACTGTGCCACTGCTAGGCCAGTTAATGGGATGTTGTCCATATCCATATGTTACCTGTGAATATGAGTATTATACATGTTTGTATTGTAAATCTGAGGTACCTATAAAAGGCATGTGCATAGTAAAGTATTGTTGCAGATGTGTGTGTTAAACTGCATGTGATATATTGAATTCATAACATTAAACTGTACAGTGTTCTGCTAGACAATAGTCACAGTTGTGACTATCTATAGTCACATACACATATACTTGTGTTATGTCAGCTATATTAATACGTTATCAATACTGACTTCCCTGTTGTCACCCATTGATGTGGGCCATTGTCCAGAAGTCCTGGTATAACAGGTTGAGAAGTATGATTGAGCTGAAAGACTGTAAATACAGTGTGCCATACTGACATAGAACACAAATGTATACCAGGTATCCCCTGAGTATGTGTATGTATATGTATGTTCAGCTGATAAGGCACAAAAGTAATAACATGAGTTACAAGCAGTCTGGAAAATAGGTTGTGCATGTTGCACATGTGTGTAATGTCCATGTCACTGCATACAACAGAAATAAATGTGTACAGCTACTGGTTGTTGCATTGTTATGTCTCTGATATGGGTACAACAGTAGACATGACTCTCAGGTAGTAATCAAAGAAGTGTACAACTGTGTTATGGGCCACTCTCCATGCCTACCACTAACAGCTATATCAACACCCATATACACCGGATATCCAAAGTATACACATCCCTGTTGGAATGCCAGGTGTGTGTGCTGTATGCCAATGAGACCACAGAAAATCATTTGAAAATGTTTCTCATCTCAAATGTGACCCATAACCTGTACAATTCTATTGAAAAAAAACAAAGCTGTTTCAAGGAAGCTGAGCAACCATTGCCAAGTGAAGATGTGTCATGATGTTAGAGTACAAACTAAGACAAAGATGCTGGAATCATATCAGCAGGTGTTTACGCAACATATCAGTTTAAGGGTGTGAACACGCATTCAACTGGCTTACTGTACTGAGTATTATTTCCCATATGTTTTCACAGAAAAGATTGTTATGTTTTGAATTGAATTGAGCTGGCTATAGGTCACATTACTGGTGGGTAATGTGTTGAAATGAGTTTTTGTGGGGTCATGTTTTAATTGCACAAATACCAGACATTGTGACAGGGGTGTGTACACTTTATATACACTGTAGCTATATGGAATCAGCAGTACCTGACCTGGAAAAAACAGCCTCCACCAAGGATAGAGTAATCCCCCTTGGTGGGCAGCAGCAATACACAAAGCCCATAATAGGTTGCTATAGTGGCTGTACAGGGACACACAGGTGCAGACCACAACATGGAAGCAAGCCCACCTCTATCTGAGCAAGCATGTAGGTTCACAAATGACTTCCTGTAAGGCTGACTATGACTATAAATCAGACATATCCACACCACCAAGGCCAATTGCCACAATGTCTCCATATATGCAATCGGTCTCAGAGGCAGTAACACAATTCAACCTGTACTGGAAGTAAAGCACACCTCATACACACATGCCATGGATATAGGCAGCCTGCATCAAACAGGTTAGGTGGGAACAGTAGGGATATGCACATCAACCACACTCCTGCCCTCATCAGTGGTGAGCATGTACATAATGCCTACTGATGGCAACAACAGCAAGTCTCCATGGGGCATGAGAACATTGCAGTCTGCCTCCTACATGAACTCAGGCATGTGCTCACAGCTCCATCACACACTACAGTCAAACACAGACTTGTCACCATCCACACATCATCCACATGGAAAATGGCCACTGTTATCCCTCTACACAGAAATGAATGGAGAATAGAGGATTATGCAATTAAGTGTCCAACACTGGGGGAACTAGACAGGTCAGGGCCAGGAGTGTAATGCAAGATGCCAAAGCCATGATAGCTTGCAGAGTTATGGTATAGTCTGGATTATTTGCAAGTAATATCCACTGTTGATGTGCAAGTGGACAACTGCATGAAGTCCTGTGACCTTTTTTCCTTTTTTTGTCTTTCAGGTAAAATGCATTGTCTGCAGCTGCCATAATACAGTATGTGATACATTATTATGCCATGCTATTCAACTGCAGAGCCCAGTATCTGTAGGCTAGGACCACCTGTGGAAGAAGCTCATCTACAGGGTAAATGATGTTGACCTGTACAGCCGAAATTATGAGCAGGTGCGGCATCATTGCACTGACCTCAGCCGCCATGCCCATCAGCGGGCTGCTGCCATTGCGAGGGACTGGCTAGCCACAGGTGGAGGTCAAGCCATCCAGCCCCCACTGACACACACTGAAGAGCTCCTCGCCAGTCTTGGGGCACCCACCCACCGGACAAGCCATGAAGCCGAAGACAGCATTGCGGAGGTGGGTGCCACCCACACATGGATGAGGAGCGTGCAGGGAAGGCCTCAGTGCACATTACTAGAACACTGTTTCTTACCCATTTTATCTGTATAGTATCTACATGCATATGTCAGATAATATAGTCTGCTGCTGGAGTTTAGTAATGCACAGATGTGCACATCTATGTTGATGGCCTGCATAATCCTTAGTATTGGGGTTTGTACTGTTGATGTGCTGAAATGCTGCTTCTACCCTGTACCAATGCCACAGGAGTGGCTACTGACATTACTTCTCTCCCACAGTTATTTAGGTCCCTCTGGTATACAACTGGGACAGCAGCCTGTAGCTGGTGTGTATGGAGCTGTTTTGTTCAGGTTTGCCAATACACTGGCCATGTTAAGGCCATGCTATTTGCCATGCACACATTTATCACACCTACCCATAATGCATGCTGTACATGTTCATTTTTGTTGGTGTTAACTGCACTGCATCACAGTGATCACCATGGTGGCATATCTGAAGGGTATGTAAGATTCCTGCAGTATACCTCACAAAATGTCAGTGCAAGATGTGTGGACAGAGATAAAATGGTGGGACAAATGGCCTACATTAGGGACATGTATGAAACATTACCCTTATACAGTGGATACTACAGTGTATACACCACTATTATGATGGAAACTGTTCCTGATATATACAACGGCAGACCACAATAGCACATTCCACACCTTTTACAACCTGTATTGTGATCCTAACATGAGCAATGAATGTTTAATATATAATCCTATGTTAGGACAACAAATATGGGGTATACAAACCTTACAAAACACTGGAAGCATATGTGTGCACACACTCCAAATAACATATTGTGGAGGCAGCCTGTGATGTACTGACAGCATTCACTCTTATTGAGTACACACCTGCTATCAAGTACAGGGTCTCAATGTCACACCAAGTAATGGTCTGCTGTCCAAGAAGTATGTTCATGACATTTGTTCAGTTGCCTGCAACAGAGACAGCCATGGCTTGCACACATCTTATAAAGCATGAAATGGAGCCCATATCTGAAAGGTAGCAGTCAGGAGTGGTAAAAGTAACCTTACCGCACCATTGCATATACCACGGAAACAGTGCAGATAGTGCTCTAGAAGTGTATTAAATATGGGACAACAGTGATGTAGAAAAGAAACAGATGCCCATCCAAAACAGATGACAGAACATGTTGCAAACTGGTCAAGGAGGCTGCCCAGTGACATGCAGCAACACTGAGGGAGTTACAGGAATGTCTAGCAAGTACTGCCTGTGTAGTACCTGTGTCGACAATTGCCTGGATTCTGCATAAGTGTGGCCTATGGGTTAGGGTAATCAGACAGAAGAGTTGTCCCACATGAAACATCATCCAGGGCTCTGTACAGGTAGCAAAGGCATAACATCAAGTCTCCCAAAGGGATGTGTTGCAATGTGAAATGGTGTCATGAGACCAAGACTCAAATCTACAGACAGTATTCATAAAGATATGTGTGGTGCACAAGCAACACTTCACTTCACCTCAGGGCCACCATACCCAACTATTAGCTTGCTGGTGCCAGTGTACATCTTTAGGGTTGCTGTTCATTAGCTGGATCTAGGCCTGTAGACATGGTGGGGGAATTTGGAACACTGCAAAATAATACTTGTGTGGCCTTCAGTTGTCAAGCATCTGCAATAAGGCTGAGGATACGGAAGGGTGTCAGCTTCAAACACAACAGTGAACTGAAGCATACATCCAAAGCTAGCTAAGAATGGCTGTATCTGAACACATTCAAGGTTATGAATTGTGCCAGACATAACCCAGACTCTACAGCAATAGTGAAGCCACTGTGTGACCTCTAAGGGCTGTACACATGAGCTGACCTTGCAATCTGGCAGAGTTGGGGGACCTTCATAGGGCAGAAAGACCAAATAATGCCAAGTAAATATGGGCCATGCAAGCATACCCCTTCCAGGAATAGTGACTGCTGTAGTTCACTTAACAGGTGCCTCAACAAACCATTGTTTTAAGGGTGTGCACACTTATGCAACCCACATATTGTATGCATCTCACTCAGCATCTCCACGACTAACATATTTGTTTAATACTGCATTGGATTGCACAGGTCATATGTCACATATCAGGTGTGTGTAATGTTAACAAATGCAGTATTATGGCCCCAGTGCATATCATAGAAGAGGCTGGCATGTCAACAAGGGTGCGTAGACTCCTCATATCCACATTAAGCTTTGAAGGTTGTCAGTGTAACCGGATTTTATTGCACATACATGCACTGCTGATGATGAGATCTGCAAATCAAAGGTCAGGCATGAACTATTGACATCAGTCCTCATATCATCCCAGCTATGTGTTAGACAAACACATAGGGGCTGTGAGCAACAGAGCAAATATAACTGCCAGACATCTAGACATTCAGAAATGGTCTGTAAACTTGTGAGGTGTGGTGCACAGTACATGCCAGGGTGCTGTACAGGTGCACAGCAATACTGTGTACATGGGTGCAGTGTGTTCCAGAGGAAGGGGCATCACCTACTAACACAACTCATGCATCATATGGATGTATAATGTTGGCAACAAGAATTGAGTATAGCTGCAGTGCATGCTGTTGAGTGCCATATGTCATGCATGCTGATTGTTGGGTAATGAGAGGTCTGTGTAATATCTTTGTGCCACCTCACCTGTAAGTGTGTGTGTGTGTGTGTGTGTGTGTGTGTGTGTGTGTGTGTGTGTGTGTGTGTGTGTGTGTGTGTGTGTGTGTGTGTGTGTGCGTGTGTGCGTGTGTGTGTATGTGTGTGTATCAGTAAACCATAATGTACAGGTCTTAATTTAAATTTATTGTCTGCCCCTCACAGGTGGCGAGGTGGGTCTGGGTCCTTCCTGCAGGCAAACTAATGTTAATGTCCATACAGACTCTGACAATGATGATAGGCATAGTGAGGCACAGGCAGGGTTGTCAGGGGCTGAATCTGTGCCATTGGCTGGCATCACACTTTTATTCACCCCCATCCCCGCACAGTCACAATGCCCACACATACCCCATCACCAGTGGCCATAGATGAGGGACAGTTTCCGGGTGATGGCATGGGACAGGAGAGTGTGGTGACTATGACAAGTGTGTCTGTGCACAACAGCCATAGCTGGATAACCAGCAAGGTCCCACCCAGGCAGATGGACAGGAGTGCTCGTAGGAGGGCTGCTGGCCATCATGCCCCTGGCAGAAGTGCCACAGCATATGTCACCAGACGCATGTTTTGGGCCATCATAGAGGCACAGGCATGTATTGAACATTACACCAGAGATAGTCTGAGGCTCCAGAGGGCTACTCTTCCTGCTGTACGTGACTACATCTGTGATTATGCAGATGCCCACCGTTATATTGCAGAGGTCATGGATAGACAGTTGGGTGAGATGGTGGGAATCCTCGACCGTGGGGTGTCTGTGGTAGAGCATGTGGTGGGAGTAGGGCATCGGCCATGTGGATGTAGGTCAGCAACACCAACAGGTGGAGGTCTACATGGATGTGCACATCGCTCCCACTCCAGTAGTGGGAGTACCAGCAGTACCACTGCAGGGGATGCTGTCTACACCACAATGCAGCAGGCAACATGCACGTGATCCTGGCTGGTCCCAACAGGGATGCAGATACAGCAGACAAATGTCATCGTCAGGGAGAGTACCATATCTGGGCATCTGGCTGGTGGCACCCGTGAAACCCCTGGCAGGGGTAGTCCCCATATCTTTGGCTGGTCACCATCTGTACACCCTGCCATGTATGTTCTGCAGCTGTCCAACATACCATTGTGTAGGGCAGCCACATGGCAAAACTGTGTGCATCCATACACACACACATCACCATCACAGCTAGGGCACCTCCATACTTACACACACCACGTCTGCACAGGCCATTTAACTCATTACATCCGAGTGACACCTCCAGGTGCATCTGCAGTTACCTTCTACTGCTCCTCTAGGCATCAAATATTGCTTGTTCATATTTGCATTAATAATTCCAAAACCATGCCCTATACGAGGTATCAGAATATTTTATCTTGAAGCATACATGATGGCAAACACAATTGTATTGATATTTGACCTATGTCAATGAGTATTTGTTAGAATTGTAAGGTGATAACTTTATTTTTTAAAGACTCAAGCCACACCCACTAGGAGTTAAAGGTGCACAATCAAAAGAGCTGTACTGGAGGGAATGAGTTAATAAACAACCCCCTAACCCACACACATGATGTCAACCAAATGGCTCAGCCTAGGCCTCTGGCAAACCCACACCACACCCTGTGCATATGATGATATCTGTGCCACATCCCTGTCATCCATACCATCAATGCAGGGACATGTTAATGTGGTCCTAATGCACAGGGTGAATGTACTACAGTTTAGCAATTTAATGCTGTTTAAAGTGTTGTCAGCAGAAATGTGTAATGCTTACATGTCAGGGTGTGTAGCTGTCCAGCCATGATGCATTATTGCTGTTATTAACACTGGCTTATTGTGGTCTCCATAATGTATTCTGTTTGTGTTCTAGGTGTCTGTGTGTCAGGAGGATGTTGGTCTGCTGTCCTTTCCTACAAGGGGTGTGGCACTGTGGTGACACATTGACTGTGTTATATCCCGGGTACAGCTAAACACAAGTAACAGGTCTGTATAACAGTTACTGCATGTGCCACATGGCTGATAGGTCTGAGGGGTATATACAGGTGAGTGCATTGTGGCTGATGTAACCAGCTCTTCTACAGTGGACAATGGTAACTATACTGGGTGGCACACACCAAATGTTTGTGAATAACACACACACAGAGGCTTTTGTGTTGATGCAACACACAGAGAATACTTTTCAGATGGATGTACTTCATTTTGCAGAGAACTCATTTTGGCCTATGTAATTCCACCAAGACCAAATTGCCAAAAGAACACATCACTAAATAATCAGTCTGCCAAATTTCATTTCAATGAAAATAGTACTGGAAGGGTATATGTCCTTTTCCCCAATGTAGTGCAATCCTGGAGGGGATATAAATAGTTGTGCTGGTTTGGGGGGCACAGCCCCCCACTTTGGAGGGTGTGGGGTGGCATAGAACCACACATAGTGTGATTAACATATACTTAACTTCTTAACATAAACT
Source organism: Protopterus annectens (assembly GCF_019279795.1). Lineage (NCBI taxonomy): Eukaryota > Metazoa > Chordata > Ceratodontiformes > Protopteridae > Protopterus > Protopterus annectens. Next base: position 1,073,302,397 of record NC_056726.1, on the reverse strand, counting down.
GGACAGTATAACAGGACACTAAGCGGAGGGATACACACAACAGTACTCACAATGTGGGTGGCTGTGCCCACAACAACCACCCCCAACTATATATACTAACTCCAGTATTGCTCTACAGCTGTAAAGTGGGGAAAAGGGCATTTACACATCCACTACTAGTTTTGATGGAATGAATTTCCACAAGATGATTGTTTTGCAATGTTACCTTATGCCAGTTAGTTCTCGGACAAATGAACTCCTGGAATTTTTTTTCTGTAAACTGAAGTAGATCCCTTCACATACACACACACTTACTTGGCAACACTGAGATTAGAACCCCTACCTAGGTACTTATTGCTGCTAATGTGTTCGGCCTTAATTGCACACACTACAGAGCTTGTAGGTTGAAGTGTGTCCCAAGCTTCCTGTAAAGTGAACAACATCACTAGGCCTTGTACAGTATGGTAATGGGGGATGTACTAGGTGTTAATGGACACTACATAGTATAACATACTGACATATACACATTGACAAATACATACAGTCATAGACACATTTGACAGACCTAGGTTTAACAGTGCTGACTACCTTGTCAGTGAGTCCATACTGTTACAGAGTTTTTGCACACAGCACATGCATTACTAGGCTGATGAGTGTCATCATTTACCTGTATGGTTGATGGTGACAGCGATCCTCATACAGTGGACCTTGGGACATGTACTGGGGGTACCATGGTGCAAAGACAGTATACCCAGCACCCCCACCCCACATTGGATATAGTACTCACTGAAACCCATGATAATGCTCTGACATACTCACAATCACACATTTACCAGGACAGCAATACAAACCCTTGTCTATCTAATTATTGCTACTACACAGATATGCATTTATTGCACACTCCACAGGGATAGTAGGATGAGGTTTTTTTCGTGGCTCTCCTAATGTGAGCAACATCACCATTCCTTATAATATATGGCAATGTTTAGTGTATTTGGAGACTGAGGCCTCAGAATGCTGTCTCCTACAAATATGAACACTCACACACACTTGCACACACACATACACACACAAATACTCACATTTTCCAGGACTCAGAGGGTAACCCACGTCTATCTACCCATTTGTAAAACAGTGTTATGCTGCTACTGTGAGGTCTAGGTAGCCCATAGTGTGAAGAGTGTCACAAGGTAAATTTAATATGAATTACAGCAGCAGCCCTTTCTAAGTATAGCAATGGGGGGTCTAGTGGGTGAGAAGGCCCTCAGAGTATTTTCAACTACAAGTTTACAAAAACACAGACACTGCTATACTCAGTAATGCACACAGACACATTTGTCAGTACTGAGGTCCATAGGTGCAGGTGTTCCTAGGTGTGTACCAGGCTAATGTCCATGGACAGATGAGAAGAGTAGGGCATGTGAGTACACTGGTATCATGCCACCTGACATTTGGCAGCAGGCCATCTATCAACTACTACCACTTGAGTGATTCCCAGGGTGACAGTTAAAGTCAACATCCACTCATCTGGTTTTCTCTTAAAGAGGGCCAGTGAGGTGCTCCAATTGACATGTATGCAACATATATTGCATAACATGGCCAGTGTCTGGGTTAGGGACCTATTCCCAAACATGTTCTGTTGACTGTGGTAGTCTGGTTGAGGTATCCATGGCATGTGGTGCATACAGAGTGGGGTTTCCAAGCAGTGGCATTTGTAACACAGCTGGGCAGACATATCAGTGTCAGTCAATCAGAGATTGCCTGTAAGCAGCCAAGATGTGACCAGGAACACTTGGAGGTTCAGGTCTCTGTCCATATAGGACAGTTGTGTGATGGCTAGGGTCCTACATGTGCGGTACACTTGCAGCCTACACAGTTGTTGTAGGTGTCCAGTGAGTTACATGGCAATTGGGCCATTGTACCCGCTGACTGGCCTACTGAGCAGGGTGTAGAGGGGGACATTGACCTCTTCATTCCTGGATGACACACCCTTACTTATGCAATGTGCCACATGGAAGGACTTTCTGTCCACAGTGGCAATGTGGTGGTCAGAAGAGAGGTTGCTGTTAAGCTGTGTTCACAGACCTCCTATAAGGAGATCTGTGCCCATTGGACTACCACCAATGTGGTAATTTCTGGACAACACATTCATTCAACAGGGGATTGGGACACAGTTCTTGACAATGAGACTAAGGCCAGTGTTCTGACAACTAGTTAGAGGTGTCAGTGGCAACTTTATGCAGGATGTGTACATATTCTGGGGATGTGAACATTTATTTATTTATTTATTTATTTGTTTGTTTATTTATTTATTTATTTCAAGTTTGATAACCAGAGAGGTCCACTGGGCTCAGGGAGCTGTTTTCAGTGCAGGGCCGGGGAGAAAAGCTCCGCATTACATAGTTTAGTCACATATACAATCATAGTAAAGAAGACACAATTACAATTTCATTTCATGCTAGAGAACAGGAATCAATTATATGGTTACATAGTATCTAAATATTTAGGATGACAGTGATAACTTAATTGAGAGGGAGCATAAAGACTTAGAAGGAAAAGAGAGAAAAAAGGTGGGATGGATTATTTATAATACATACAATTATGTTATTTACAATATTTATGTTAGGTTAGCTTGTACTCAGAGTTAGTCAGGAGTTTGTGTCTATATCATGTTATCGAAAGTTTACTTAATCGAATCAATAAAGGTCGAACTTTATTGATCGATTAAGTAAAACATCGAATAACGTAAACATAAAACTAATAAAAAAAAACTGAATGGCGTAGGCAGGGGTCAAGCCCCCTGCACCCCTCACATCCCCCCTACTTAAATATACCAACTCCGAGACCGCACTACATTGAGGTAAACAGAAATCTCCCCTTACAGAGATTTCCGTTTACTTGCACAATAGGTTCATAGGTTCATAGGTTGGTACTAGGCTATCAGCCCTAGGGCCTATGCAAGCCTAGCCATAACAATTCCCTGGCTATTTCTTCCCACATTATTTACTTTCCTGGACCCCTGTCTAGCAGGGCGACTGACGTGATCCCTGGGGTGAATTTCCTTTCTCCCATCCAATCGTCAAGGTTCCTCTTGAAGAGGTCCAAAGAGGCACTCTGCTTGACATGTATGGGCAATCTATTCCAGAGTCTGGGAAGTCTCTGGGTCAGGAACCTATCCCTCCAGCATGTTTTGTTTATTGTGATGACAAGGTTTAGATCCCTGGAGCGTGTAGCTCTGAGGGATTGGGATTTCTTTAAGTGTAGCAAGTCCAACAGCTCTGGGTTTGAAAATGGCCTTGTATGTTAAGCAGAGATTGCCTCTGAGTAGACGATATGCAACAGAGTATAGCTGGAGTTTGTTAAGGCGGTCAGCGTAGGGCATCTGCTTTAGGCCTGTGATTCTTTTAGTGAGGTATTTTGTGCCGACAATATCAGACTCGATATTGTCAGCTTATGACAATGTGAAATAGAGCCAGGAGTTTAAGGGGTGGATTGATTATTAAGCTAGGTGGGAAGAGTGCAGTTGCATTTCCTATTAGAGGAAAGGTAGGAATGTAGCTGAGTTTTCAAAGTTTTCACAATTGCTTAGAGAGAAAGGAAAATAATTCCATTTTTTAACTAAGGAAAAGGATAGAAGAAGCTGACCACCAGGACAATTGGGTTTGCGGACAGTGATTAGGTTTTGGTGAGTAGATCTTAGAGTTCTCTGAGGGGTGTAAGGTTGAAGGATATTGGTTAGTGCTGGGCACTTAGAAGGTTGAAAAATTAGTCTGTGGGCTGTAGTAATTTGGAGATAGTCTAGATGGTTGGAGAGCTCAAGCTAATTTAACAAATGAAGGGAAGTACAATGATGGGAGGAGAATTTGGCTTTGGTTGCAAATTTAGAAATCTTATTATAACAGACTTCCAATTTGGAGGAGAGAGAGGCAGATAAGTTTGTTAGTAGAGGAGCGCCATACATTAGTGAGGGGAGTAGATAGGTAGTGGTGAGACTTTGGTGGAAGGAGAGAGAAAGTGGATGTTTCTGTATAGCATACCAAGTTTTATATGGATTTTCTTAATGTTTTGCTGGATGTGAGTGTCGAATTTTAGGTGTTCATCAATAGTAACCCCAAGTAGTTTAGCAAAGGGAACAACCTCTATAGTAGAGTTATTTTGGCTAATGATTTGGAACGAGTTTTTATCAAGAGGGGAAGCTTTTGAGGGAGAGAATAATAGTATTTTGGATTTGTTGGCATTTAACGGGAGGTGGTTTTGGAGCATCCAGTTTTCAGTGGTGAAAGCAGATTGGGTCACTGTTTGAAGCTCTGAGAGATTAGAGGCATAGCCGACTAAAGTTGAATCGTCTGCATATTGTACAATTTTGGTGTTGGGTATGGCTTTGTAGAAATCATTAATAAAGATGTTGAATAGCATTGGACCGAGTATGGATCCCTGCGGTACCCCAGTGGGGGTAGGAAGGAAGGCTGAGGTGCCTTTACCCCATTTTACAGCTTGAGACCTGTCAGAGAGGTATCTTGAGAACCAGGATAAGGTATTCTGGGAGAGATTAAGGTTAGAAAGATGGTTCAAGAGATGGGTGTGGGAGATGGTATCGAATGCCTTGGGCATATCTAGCAGAACTATTGATACTATTTTTCCAGAGTCACGGGCAAGATTTATTGTGTCTAAGAAGGAGAGAAGGGTAGTGATAGTACTATTGCCAGGTCAGAAGTCATTTTGGGTTGGAGTGATTAGTTGCTGACTGGCTAGGAATGGCATAAGCTGAAGGTGGATGCATTTTTCCAGAAGTTTTGAGATTGGGGAGAGGATAGCTATAGGGCGGTAGTTAGAGATGTTATTGTTTTTGCCTCCTTTATGGAGAGGTAGAATAAAGGCAGCATACCATAATTTGGGCACATAAGATTCCTGCATGGATCTATTGATCAAGATGCTAATGGAGAGAGCGATACCATCTCTGGCTATTTTTAGGAAGGAAGATGGGATATTGTCAGGGGAATTGGAGTATGGTTTTAATTTAGAGAGCAATTTTTTATGTGGGAGGTTGAGATGGGTTTAAGTTCAAATATTGGAGGAGGCTTGGGGACATAGGGTGGTGTAGGGAATGAGGAAGATTGGATAGGTTGAGGGGAAGGGTTATTGTTACGGAAGGTCTTGGTCAGTTCTGCTATGGAGTTGGTGAAGAAGGAGTTGAATAGAGAGGCTATTTCAGGATCAGATTTGCTGGTGTCAGGGCAGGGGTTGTTTTCGGTACCTGGGTTGAGAAGAGAATTAATGAAATTCCAGAAATGTTTGGGTTTTTTTGATTGGTTAGACTGGAGTTTGATATAGTAGGACTTTTTGTCTCTGATGATTTATTTTTTAGTGAGGTTGCGGAGTTGTTTATAGTTAAGAATAATTTCTGGCTGCTTGTTTTGATGGTATGTTTTCCAGGATTTATCTCTTTGTAGCATAAGATTTTTGGTATCTTTGGTTAGCCATGGGGCGGTCTTGGTTTTTACTCTTTTTGTTCTTGGTGGAGCTAGAGAGTTGAGGATGTTTAAGAAGGTTGAGTTGCAAAATTCTATGGCATTGTCTAGTGGAAAAGTTTTTAGGGGGTTCCAGTTTATTTGTTTTATAGAATCAGAGAAAGTAGTGGGGTTAAAGTTTGTGAGGTTATGTGTGTGAATATATTGGTGTAGGTGAGGAGAGGAGTGGGTAGCTCGGTGTATGAAAGCTGGCAAGTGGTCTCCTATAGGGTCAGGTATAATGCCAGAGTTTAAGACTTTATTATGATGGGATACTAGGATCCAGTCTAGTGTGGTACCTGGGTTTTTTTTTGTTGGGTCTGGTAATGGAGTTATTTAGATGGGTATAGTTAACTAGATTTATGGATATGGTGGGATTAGAGTTGTTGATTTTATTCCAAGCGATATTTACATCTCCAAGTAAGAAGGTCTCTAGCTTCATACTGGTAGAAGTCCAGAGGAGAATTTCTTCAAGAGTAGTGGCATTATTACCAGGGTTGATGTAGAGGGCAATGATACAAATGCTTTTTTGGTTATTTATTTTTTAGTAGGCCTATTATTAGTTCTGCATTGTTGAATGGAGGGATAGGATTGGGGTAGGGAGTGATGGATAGCAGGTTAGAGTAGATTAAGGCTACCCCCTTTTCTATTTAAGTGATCGTGTCTGAGGGATTGAAATCCAGGAGGGAGGATTTCAGAGTCACAAATATGAGGTTTTAGCCAGGCTTCTGAGATGGCTACAATGTTGGTAGGTTGTAGTTTAGCCAAGCATGAAAGTGGGCTACTTTATTTCTTAGACTTTCTGCATTGATGGTGAATAATTTGAGTTATTTTTGGTTGGTTTTATTGCTTGTGACAGGGAGATTGTGAGTAGAGGAAGTATTTGGTCCAGGATTTAACATTGCTAACCACAGTTTACTCATGTTTGGCTGGATGTCTGAGCCACACATAACAAACAAGATTTGACCCAGGACAACAACCTGTGGTACTGCACCCATGACTGACAGGTTGTCACCACTCATGACTGTTTGGAAGTCTGACATGGGGTCTGCTGCTTTCACACTGTGGGTACCATCCCTGAGCCAGGTTGAGGACCACTTAGTGACATAATTATTAATGAATAGATGAGTGTGTTTGCCTATGATTCCTGAGTGTGGAATTGTATCCCAGGACTACAAGGGCCACATATGTTGTTTTGTACTCCATACTGTTCTATAGTTATTTCACATGACAAATGGATTATAGGACTGCAGAGTATCTACAGCTACCACAAAGTGGGCCCTGTACAGTGGACATTTGGTAGTGTACTATGTGGACCACACAAAAGTGTAGCAAAACACCCCCTCAATGTATATGGATCACAATGTTAATGACACAACCACAGACACACTTGCGAGGAATGAGATTCAAACCCCTACCTATCTAGTTATTGCTACTACCATATTACACATTTATCAGATGCACCACGGAGCTTACATACTTAGCTTTCCAAAGGTATATTTAAAGGTGAGTGACATCAGCAGCAGTGCTAAAGGAGGGGAAAGGGACATGCAGTAAGTAGGAGTGGCTTCAAAATCATGCCCCTACAAACGCAGACACTTTTATACAAACAGACACACTTTTACATTTGGCTGGACTGAGGGTAGAACTCCTACCTAACTAGTATACTGTAGTACAGTATTACGCAGTTATCAGATGCACCAAGGAACTTACATATTTGAAAGCTCTCCAAAGGTGTCTTTAAATGTGAGTGACATCAGAAGCAGTGCTAAATGAGGGGAAAGGGAAATGTAGTAAGTGGGAATGGCCTCAAAATCATGTCTCTACAAACACAGACACTCTCATACAAACAGACACACTTTTACGTTTGCTTGGACTGACATGAGAACTGCTACATAAATAGTTATTGGCACACTAGTGTTACACAGTTATCACAAGCACCACACAACATATAGGGCTGAGGGCTAACAATACAAATCTGTACAGTGACTGAAAGCGGCACACATTGTGATATTGGGCAATGGGATGTGTACTAGGTGGTGATGGAGGAAAGCAGTGATTTCTATCTACACACACACTTGCCAGGACTGAGATTCAAACCTCATACCTATCTACTTATTTGTTCTAGTAAGTTACCCATTTATTGCACTCACTATTGAGCTTACAGATCTGAAGCTCATCCAAAGGTACATCTTAGGTAACATATATTAGCAGATACTGTGTAGTGGGACTATGGGATATGTACTGGGTGGGAAATTCTTCATAATGGGACTGTCTCTCTCACTGTCTCTCTCTTCCCCATGTCTATGTGTGTGTATGTAACAGATGCAGGCTATCTCTGGCAAAGTATCAAGGTCTGTCAATCATGTCATCCCAGGCAGACAGATACTGGATCCCCTTAGAATGACACCAGAAACTTAGCTAATTGTTGAAATCAATCATTTTCTGATTGTACTGTGGTATCATTCTGGGTGATGGTAGGATGCTGCTCAGGGCTAGGGTCATACCTGCCTGGGCTACATAATCTGAGAACTCCTCCATGTCTCTTTTCATGTAGTTCAGGGAGGTACATCTCAGGTCATTCACACTCACACATACAATGACAGAGTCATATTTGTACCTGCAGAGTGATACAGGCAACAGAGAGACCCAAGAGAGACTTTTCCAGATTTAAGTATTTTTTCTCTGTTTTTTTTTTTTTTTTGCTCTGACTGCCTTTTCCCACCTAAAAAGCGAGTTTCTAACTGTTCTGTGCTTTAAAAAGTTTAAATTGCTTTTGCCTTTCTGCTTTTTACAGTTTTTGCACTTGTTTTATATCATTTAAAGTTGTTTTTGTATTGTATAACTGTTGTAGCCTACACACTAAAGTGCACTAGCTTGTTTATAGCATTTACAGTGTTTTCTGTGTGTTTTTCTGCTGTTTCCTGAAAAAAATATATATCCTCTTTTCCCACCTTTGCTGAACTAGATTAGTCCAGATTTCTGGTTTTGCTGAATTCCGGACTGTGGTATAGTTTCCTGTGTTGCCCATATACTTACTTGGATAGGAGGAAGCTTCTCTGTTCACCAGTAAGAGTGGGGAGCTTTGAGCAGCCTGTCTGTCCCTGGAGGAGTGGTCTCAGCCCTGAAACTAGTAGCTTATTGGCCGTTTTGGGTCGATTCCTATCTCTTTCATTTTCCCTGCTTTAAAACCTGCATTTGCGCGGTTTTGCGTGATTTTGCGCATAACACAGCATCGTTAAACAGGTTTAAACTATTCCCGGCTCCACAAAGTCTGCTCTTCACTTTTTCCCTTAGAACTGTTCTAAATCTCAAAATAAGCACTATATTTTCACTCTAAAGCCCTGCACTTGCTCGTATAAGTAATCTTATAGGTAAACACAAATAAACCTAAGCACTACACCCTCTTATACTCTTTTTATGTACTTAGCTCCCTTTTGGTCCTTTCTGATCAGTCAATAAGTAGTTCCCTATACTATTCTGGCATGTCCAAAGGTCAGTTTCAGGTTTACCCTCCAGTCCAGCTGGTGAATCTGGGAATCTTGAGGCAATCTTACAACTGCTTTATGTACACAGACCACCCTCTCCTCCTCCCAACAAGCTCAAATATATGTGAGAGATGCAACTATATAGCCAAACTGGAGGCTGAGTTCTCTCAACCCAGTACTGGCACAGCCAGTCAGGAGGAGAAGGTAACCACACACACCACAAATCCAGTCTCACATAGACCTAGTGCATCAGCAAACCAAACACATAAACACAAAAAAAATACTCGGAGGCTCTAAATAAAAATCTGCCTAAGCAGCAGAGACCTCCAAAGCAGACATCCAAGCAACCCCTACCATGCAACAGTACCATCACAGCCTGTGTTACACTTCTGACAGTGTCTGTTAAGTGTTTTATGGCAAAACACTTAGCATTTTTTTTCATAACTAGGAGTGCATGGAGCACTTAAAGCTCCAGGTACTACAAAGAATTATGATCGGGTCTCACAGACCTAGCCATTTATTATGTGTTCTCAACATAGATGTCATGAGTCACCTCTCCAGCTTCGCTCTCAAGGTCAATTTCTTGGCATCCATTTTCTTAAAGACTGGATCCAGATAGCTCAATACTGAAAAAAAAACTTTTGGAGAATTATCTGTTTTCTATACTGCTGCATTTTCAAGGTTTGTTGTTATTTTTTACATAATGGTTTAATTATACTGACTGCAGAAAAGCATTTTTTTATCTTGTTTTTTCTTAAGCCCTTTTGTTTGGCATAACCATGTTTGCATTACAAAATGTATGCTACAGAATACTACTTGACCTATTTTTTAGTTTGTATTTTATTTGATGTTTACACAGTTAATGCAGGTGAGTGTATTATAACTTTGTAGGAAGTCTGGAATTTTTGCATGTTAGTATTAAAAGAAAAATGTATTCTGTTTGTTGATTTCTACCTGATTGCCCTCCTCAGCAGTAGAGCTGGCATTTATAATACTTTTGTCTTACATTTCTACTGCTACATTTTTAATTGTTATTGTTAATACAGTTAAACTAGTGTTATCAGCATTACTGAACTGTTACAGATCGTTGTTATTTGATTTAGAATTTTTTTTTTGTGGGGGCTGTCCTAACTTCTGTGTAGTCATATGGAGCATTAACTCTTAAATTGTTATGTGCATGTTACATGCATTTAGTCACACATAACTGAGTTTGCAGCCATGTTGTTTGTGTATTATATATGTAATTATGTGTGTCTGCTTTCTGTTTCATCTCATACGGGGATATGGCTCCCAAGAAGAAATCTGTATCCCAAAAGTCACCATACACTGATGCAGAAAATGAGGTCATTATCCAGGCCTTTTGCCCCATGGAGCTTTTCTGTTATGGACAGGTAGAGGTGACCAATCTGCTAAAGAGAGGATATGGCAAGTGGTGTCGGGGGGGCATGGAAGAACTTATTCCCAGGTACGACACAGGGTATGTGATATGATAATGTCTGCCTGGTGTAGGACAGCTGCCCAGGAACAGGTGGCTATGGGGGGTGCGACTGATCCTGCTACTGAACCACCATTAACTGAAACAGAGGAAACCCTGTCCACTGTTAGAAATCCAGAGAGCTTGGCAGAGGGTGCCCACAGAATCTCTAATGTTGGTGCAGATGAGGACGACAGACTCAGAGTGTCACATGCAGACCTTCCTGGTATGAAAAAGCAAGTGTCAGTGTTATATCTTTATATGCGTTTATATCCATATATCAGAGATCTCTGCTATATATATATAGACAAAGCCAGTGCTAACTGAGAGACAGACTACAGTCATACAGAAACAGTGGAGGGTGTTTTGGCAGGAATCAAACTGTTGACTACATTTTTGTATGGGAACATTTTTAATCTCCACTTGCGAAGCGGATTGTTCTCTTGTCCTTGTTTCATTTGCATTGTGATACTTAGCAGACTTCTTTCCTTTCCATTTCTCACATACAGGCACTTCTGGATTGCAGGCTTCTAGCCACCTGCACGTGAGATGCACACATTTGGTTATTATTATTACTGTATATAAGGTTATGAGAACAAAGTTAGATGCATGTAGTCACACATAACTGAGTTCACAGCCATCTTGTTTGTGTATTATATATGTAATTATGTGTGTCTGCTTTCTGTTTCATGTCACATGGGGATATGGTACCCAAGAAGAAATATGTATCCCAAAAGTCACCATACACTGATGCAGAAAATGTGGTCATTATCAAGGCCTTTCGCCACCATGGAGCTTTTCTGAGGTGTTGCTTTAGCATCTGTTAGCGTTTAAATACCCTTTGTATAAGGAAATATGTCATCAAATTTATTCTCTCTCTTTTTCTGTTTGCTATGTTTACTGCTTATTATCATAAGTGGTCCTAAACATGGCACGAGGAACTCCTACCACCAGATGTTGGAGTATCAGTAGCCTTTGATGATGATGATGATGATGATGATGGTGATAAGGGTAGTGTGGTTACTCCAGTTGTAGAGCTGTTTGTTTCTCATGGAAGCCATCATGGGGGCATGGTGTCACACAGAAGGGCTGTTAGGGGTGCTTGGAGGAGGCCTGCTGACCATTCTCCTCCTGATACTGATGTGTCATTTGGTGCCAACAGACGTATGTGTAGGGCCATAGTGGAGGCACAGACAAGTTCTCCCAGGGATTTGGAAGAGATAGTGTGATTACTAAACAATGTATATTTTGACATGAGTGACTCCCTGAAGCATGTGGGCGACTCCTTGGACAGGATGAATGACACACTGGATGGGTTGTATCTGTGATAGAATGTCTGCTGGGGGAGGGTGGGCATCGTTGTAGCTGGAGAGCCATTACATCTTCCTGCGATAGCAGACATGGTCATGTAAGATTCTGCCCCCATAGTGACACTACATCCATTGGTCCATCAGTGATTGTGATGTGCACACCCAGTTGTAGGCCATGGAGTCATGGTCCTGTACATAGTTGTGAGGACAGCTCATCCAGCAGATGTCACTCACGTTCAGGTAGTACCTCAGCTTCTAGGCAGGGCCATGGAAGTAGTGCAGCTCCTCTACTTCCTATTGCTGTTGCTGGCCCTACCTGTGGTACTTGAAACTGTGGTCCAGCCCATTGCTGTCCTTCTTGAAGCGATTTCCTGAGCATTATATTGTGTAACATGGCACAGACTGTAAGTATTTTGTCACAGGTGTCTGGGTCACATGCAGTGCACTTCCTGATATGTCTAGACAATGGAAACCTGATTTCAGCAATCCAAGTACACTTTCTATGATATTCCTAGTTTCAATGTGGGTATTATTGTATCCTTGCTCAGAGGGGGTTGTGTGCATTTCTCATGGATGTCATGAGCCAGGGCTCCAGTGCATAACCTGCATCATCCACTAGATGACTTTGAGGAATGTCACCATTAGCAAACCTAGTGTACAACTCACAAGTGTGACATATGTGTGAGCTGTGGAAACTACCTGGGTTACCTGCACAGGCACTGTAGATGATCTCTTCGGCATTACAGACAGATTATAGACCGGAAACCTTTTCTGTTGATGTACCTCCTTCCCTGTTCCCCAGGTGGCACTTTTATTTCTATGTGTGTGCAATGTATAGCTCCCTACACTTCAGGGAAGTGTGCTATTTCATACAATTCCTGCATGCTTTTTGTTCTCTCTTGTGGGGTTTGTGGAAAACAGATATCCTCCCTTGTATGTATTAACATTGCATTTAAACCTTATGCAATATTCTAGAGGCTAATGCCTGGGAAACCACTAGTACAGCATCCCTGCGGTTCTCTGGAAAACATCATTAACTAGTATATGTGATGGTAAACATAACTTTATTTTCACTGGGATGGGTTCTCCACAATTTCCCTGGCTGGGGGTGAGGGGTGGCAGAGGTTGCATATTTCCTCCAATGTTTCCCTGTCCACCCTGTATGTCTGAAAGTGAAGAGCACATAAATAAAGTCACCTAATAACTCTTTATTTTTCTTTCAGCTGGCAGATGTCTGTCTAGCAATTCTAATCAGTGTAATCAATATTTGCTTAATCTGTCATGTGTTGATCAGGATTATCAGTTCTCAAACCTGCAGGCACTTACATAATACACACACACACACACACACACACACACACACACACACACACACACACACACACACACACACACACACACACACACACACACACACACACACACACACACACACACACACACACACACACACACACACACACACACACACACACACACACACACACACACACACTATATATAGATACATCCTGGGGGATCACTTCTGTGGCTCTGCTCGACAGTGGCACAGGAAAATAACTTTCTTGAGTGGTGTAAGCCAGGGAACCTTGTTAGCTAGGCTTACTTAGGCCCTTGGGCCTATAGCCTAGTATTTACCTATGAACCTATATATATATATATATATATATATATATATATATATATATATATATATATATATATATATATATATATATATATATATATATATATATATATATATATTTATATATAGAGTTACCTATGAAAGCATCGAGCATGTGAAATATTGAACATCATAAGATTGAGACGTTATATATACTATCATTTTTTCGAAGATTTTTTTATGCGTACTCACATACTCGAAAAACATTGTCGAAAGTTATAACAGTTCCCAATAAAAATAACAAATTAAAAAAAGTCAACAATTTGAAATCAAATTCTTGACATTTTTCGAAATCACTTCCACTTCAAGTTCCATGCAACACACGTTTTGCAGGGGGGCAAGCCCCCCTGCACCCCCCTGCTACTTACATATACAGACTCAGAGATCACACTACTGTGAAGGAACGGGTACATTTATTGATCCCCATTATAGTGCGATCTGCATTCAAAATGTTTAATCCACAAAAGTGAATGCTAGTGTGCATTCACTGTTGTTCATAGGTTCATAGGTTCATACTAGGCTATCTGCCCTAGGGCATTTATAAGCCTAGCCAGAGTGTGTTTGGCTTTTGCCACCCATTTTAAATTAATTTTGTTATGCCCTTTTTCGAGGTTAGTATACTGTGCCTCTGTCTAACAGTGACACAGAAGTGATACCCGGGGTAAACCTATGATCCCCCATCCACTCATCAAGATTCCTCTTGAAGAGAGTCAATGAGGGACTCTGCCTAACCTGGACTGGGATTTTATTCCAGAGTGAAGGGAGCCTCTGGGTTATGAATCTGTCCCTCCAGCATGTCCTATTTATTTCAGTGCTGAGGTTCAAGTCTCTCGAGCGCGTAGCTTGATGGGATTTGGATTTTCTGAGGTGCAACATGTGCATTAATTCCAGGTTGAACATGGCTTTATACATCAGGCACAGATCGCCTCTGAGCAGGCGGTATGCTACTGAGTAGAGCTGGAGTTTGTTTAACTGGGCAGCATATGGCATCTGTTTGAGCCTTTTGATCCTCTTGGTGAGATACTTTTGGGGTCTTTTCAGTTGCTGCAGGTGTCTGGTAAGGTACATCCCAAAAGGGGCATTGTACTCAATTATGGGCCTGATGAAGGATGAGTAAAGAGGCACGATGACCTCCCCTGATCTAGATGTGAATCCCTTCATGATTAGGTGGGCTATATAAAATGTTTTTCTAACCACTTTGGCCACGTGGTTGTCAAATGAGAGATTGCTATCAACTTGGGTCCCCAGGTCCCTAATTACTTCTTCCGTAGTTAACGGATTACCACCTATGTGGTAATTTGTGGGCACTTTGTTTTTGTCAAAGGGGATGACTATACACTTTTTGGCGTTTAGCTTGAGGCCATGGCTCTGGCACCAGTTGTCTGTTTCTATGAGGCCCTTTTGGAGGATGCTTGAGTTGGCTAGAGAGTCGAATATAGCACCCAGTTTGCAGTCATCTGCGAACTTGGTCAGCCACAGTCCTTCCGTGTTGGCCTGTACCTCCGAAAAATATATACGAACAGGAGAGAGTCCCCACTGAGGCCCTTGGGATGCCACTTGTAACTGGTTTGGAGTCTGACATGGCTTTAGCAATTCTAACCATGTGGGTTCTGTCCTTGAGCCAGTTTGCAACCCATCTAGTGACATAGGGGTTTATATTTAAGCTGGTGAGCTTATCTATAATGCCTGAGTGGGGTATTGTATCGAAGGCTTTTGCGAGGTCCAGGTAGGCTGTGTGAACCACCTTCCCCTCGTCAATGGCCTTGGTGACTGTCTCAAAGAAATCGACCAGGTTTAAGAGGCAGGATCTGCCCTTAAAAAAGCCGAACTGGGTAGGATCCAGTGTCTGTAGGTCCCCAATATCTTTTTTATGAGGACCATGATAATCCTTTCCATAGCTTTGCAGACCAAGCTAGTCAGGCTTATGGGGTGATAGTTTCCAGGATCCGTTGAGGCACCACCTTTGTGGAGAGGGTCCACTGTTGCTGTACGCCACTCTTTGGGTACATATCCTGTGGTAAGGCTGAGATTGAACAGTAGTTTTATGTTTGGGTTTAGCTCTTCTTGAAGTTCATGTAGGACACAGCCCGGAACACCGTCTGGTCCCATTGATGCTGTGTTTTATGCTTTGGAGAGGGCGGCTCTTACCTGAGCATCTGAGATGTCAGGGGGGCAGCACTCTGCTGGGATAGATATTTGCCCTTTTGGTGGGGAGGGGGGGAGAAGTTTGTGCTAAACCTGTCAGCTAGGATGTTGGCAATGTCTCTGGGTTCGGTGTATTTTTTGTCATTTTGGACTAAATCTGAGCATATCTGGGAATTCCCACCCAGGTTTCTAACATAACTAAAGAAAGCCTTGTGATTATCCTTAGTGTCCTGTGCAATTTTTCTCTCGAAGCTGGCCTTAGATGATTTTATGAGTGCCTGTAGTTTTTTGCTAACACTGATTAGAGATGCCTTCCCTTTTTGGGATTTTGCTCTATCATGTAGTAGCTTCCTCCTTCTATTGTATAGTTTGTTTATGGCTGGGGTCCACCAGACAGGACGTCTGCCTTTGGAGGATTGGGTCTTGGTTTTATTTGGGATTGCATGATCCTTGCATTCCTGAAGGTGTTCATAGAATGCGTTTATAAAGGATTCTGCGGTCTGGGCCATATTTTCCACTGGCCCGGGGGCTTTGAAGGATTCCACCTCAGTTTTGAAGAGTGTGAAATTTGCTTTAGAGAAGTTTTTCACTGTGGTTTTCTGGGCAGGGGGTGGGGTCGGGATGTGAATATCCAGTGAGATTAGTTTATGGTCTGATCTTACCAGTGAGGGATACATTTCTGGTCTGGAGCACAGAGTCCCCATGTTGGTGATGATCAGGTCCAGTATGTTTTCCCCTCTTGTGGGAGTGGTAACAAGTTGTTTCATAGCATTTGAGTTTATAAATTCTAGGAACCTTTGAGCTAGGGTGTTGGAGCTAGAGTAATGCTCCCAGTCTATGTTTGGGTAGTTGAAGTCACCCAATATAATGGTGTTTGGAGAGACCTTCATATTTTCCAGTGTTCTCAGGAAGGCCGAGTGGGGTTCCTGGGTTTGGGAGGGTGGTCTGTAGAAGGCTATAAACTGAAAGGCAGTTTTTCCCACTGTTAGTTGCACATGGATAGTCTCTGATGCTTCGTGCTGT
>NC_056726.1:1073249923-1073285305 GCF_019279795.1 Protopterus annectens | reverse complement strand
GCCACTAGAGACGTTTGCTGTACCATTAAACTGAATGAGCGTCAGTAAGACATCCACCACTGCTGGTGATGCTCTCTACTCTCATTATCTTTCTGGAATGAAATCCCCACACAGTTAAACCAGATACAAACGCAAACTCTGAGGGCGATGCTACTCAGTGCTAGAAGTCTAAACCTCAAAATGCACTCACTCGAGGCACTGCTTAAAATGGAGAACATCGACATCTGTGCAGTGACAGAGACCTGGTTCAAGGCACCAGAGAGCACCCCTGCATTACAAGGCTATAATTCATACCACACCTTTCGGCCACCTAACCCAGACCGAAACACTAAAGGTGGAGGCGTGTCCATATTCATTAAGGATATCCACACCTCCAGGCTAGTTGCTCAGCATAATGCATCCGAGATTATCCAAGTGCATCTAACTCTGGGCAAGACCACAATCCAAATTGTAGCTTGCTACAGATCCCCCACCATGCCTTAGGATTCCCACTCCTCATTTCTTAATACACTGGAAAATATTAGGGTACAACCTAACACCCTAATAATAGGCAATTTCAACTACCCTACCATTAACTGGGAAAACTACTCATGTACCAACTCTTTTACTCAACATTTTCTTGAATTCATAAATTCCAGTGCCTTGGATCAACTTATCAAGAACCCCACTAGAAATGGCAATATCCTAGACCTGGTCATTACCAACATGGGTGACCAGTGTTCTACACCAGAGGTCAATTCCTCATTGGTCAGATCCAAACACAAGCTAATCACCCTAAGCATCTACATCTCGTCCCCACCCCCATAAGGGAAACCACCGTAAAAAATGTCTCCAAAGCCAACTTCATGCTTCTTAGAAGTGGCAAACTTCACGACACCCATGCAGATGGACAATACAGGCAGATAGGTTCAGTGCTAAATTTATACCCCTCTCACCCCTTAAAGGGCCCATCGCTATACTGGAAGAATGCAAAGTTCCTGTAATCACGGCTGCACAGGTAAAAACCTCACTCTCAAAAGCCAAGAACACAGCATCCATGGGACCTAACAACATCCCAGGCTGCGTTCTACACGAACTACAGAATGAAGTGGCACCCCACCTAGGCATCATGTTCAGTCATAGCCTCACCTCAGGCTTTGTGCCCACTGAATTGCACACAGTGATGGTTATCCCACTCCACAAAGGGGGAGCCACCACAGACCACGGGAACTACCATCCCATTAGCCTAACAAGACTGGTCTGCAAGGTCATGGAACATATCATCATGGAACTTATAAACAAAGACATTGGTAATCTCCAAACTCTGGACCCCACCCAGTTCAGGTTTGTAAAAGGAAGATCATGTCTCCTAAACCTGATAGACTTCTTTGAAGCAGTCATCAAAGCCATAGATGAGGGTAAGGTGGTTCATACAGCCTATCTAGATCTCACCATGGCTTTTGACACCATCCCCACTCTGGAATTATAGATAAACTCACTAAACTAGGTATAAATCCATATGTCACAAGATGGGTTGACAACTGTCTCACTGACAGAACCCACACTGTGAAAGTAGCAGACTCCAAATCCAACTTCAGACCAGTGACAAGTGGAGTACCACAGGGTACAGTCCTGGGTCCTCTCCTGTTTGGTATCTACTTTTCTGAAGTACAGGCTAACACAGAAGGACTTTGGCTAACAAAGTTCACAGATGACTGCAAACTAGGAGTCATAATTGAAACTCCTAACAATGTGGGCATCCTACAAAAGGGCTTCATTGAGACAGATGCCTGTTGTCAAAGCCATGGCCTCAAGCTCAATGCCAAAAAGTGCATTGTCATCCCCTTTGGTAAAAAACTCTTTACCCATGAGCTATCACATAGGTGGTAGTCTACTTAACATTGAAAGTGAGATAAGAGACCTTGGGACACAGGTGGACAGTAGTCTCTCCTTTGATAATCACATTGCCACAGTAGTCAGGAAATCCTTCTACATGGCACACCTCATTACAAAAGATTTCTCATCCAGGAAAAAAGAGGTAATTGTTCCCCTCTACTCGTCACTCATTAGACCCATTATAGAGTGCAATTCCCCTTTTGGTATGTACCTCACAAGACATCTACAACAACTGGAAAGGTCGCAGAAATACCTCACAAAGAGGATTACCAGCCTCAAACAGATGCCCTACGCAAACCGTCTCAAAAAGCTCCAGCTTTACTCCATCGCATATCACCTACTCAGAGGCGATGTCTGCCTAACATAAAAAGCTATGTCAAACCCAGAGCTGTTGGACGTGCTCCACTTAAAGAATAGATTTCTGTTGCAGAGACTTCCTATACTCTGGAACAAACTACCTATCTATATCAAACAAAGCTCCTCATTAGCACTTTTCAAGAATAATCTTGATGATTGGATAGGAAATAGGAAATTCACCCCAGGGATCACTTCTGTGGCTCTGCTCAACAAGGGCACAGGAAAATAATTTTCTTGGGTTGCGAAAGCCAGGATACCTTTTTGGCTAGGCTTATATAGGCCCTAGGGTTGATAGCCTAGTACCTACCTATGAATCTATAAAACATAAATTGTTTCAAAACTTTGCTTCAACAGCACCTATGCCAAAGATGGCTGTGTTCTTCCTGCTTACCTGGCTAGCTTTAGTAGAGTACTTTTCTCCAACTCTTACAGCCACTTTGCTTCCCAACCTTTTTGTACCTTATTGCTCCTCCTCATACGGAACTTATTTCCTAAACTCTTATGTTTCCTCCTTCTCTCACACCCCACCACTGACTACAATTCCTTCTCTGTCCATTTATCTTTCTGCTCATTTCCATAACTTCTCCATTCACATCTCTATCATTTTAAGCTACATTCTACTTGTCTGTCTTTAAATTATTACTAAACTGAAAATGTTGTCAGTTTAATCATTTCCTTGAAACCACTATATTATAAATACATTAATTGTTACTGTATATTATTTCTCTATTCGATAATTAACCAATTTATTTTCATTTCTCTCTTTTTAGTGTTAAAATGTTATGTTCATGTAAGAAATATTTTAAAATATTTAAAAGTCATGTATAAATAAGCTCATGTATAGATGTTTTTAACCTGCAGTTATAAATGTACATCATGAGTAACTTAAATGTGGAACTTTTCTTCGCATGCCTCTGCTGAAAATGGGTTTTGCCCAGTCAGACGTTTCCTTTTCAAGGATGACAAATAAACAAATAAATAAGCTGATACTCAGTGGGAAGTGGCCATATGTCTCATGTTTGGTGTTGATTTTGTAGATCCTGTTGAGTTTGCTGAGGATATGTTTTGTTAGTGCAATGTTTAGGAAATATTTCTGGTTTAGGGGGATTGCACTTAACAGCCTCATCATATGTGGGTCTATGTGTCTAGTCCATAACATGTGAAGTGGGTGTAGTGTATGTGTTACTGACAACCTGCTTGTTATTATAAGTATATGTGTGGGCCTTAACTCCACTGACATTATGTAACTACACCTTTCACACACAGGATTAGTTTGTTTAAGAACTGAATGGTTGTCAGTAAACATGAGACAGTTGCTTCATTGTCTCAGGATAGCCATGTCCAGCAGGCTAGTTACAGAGATAGCAGGGAAGTGCTTGCCCATGACTGTTTATTGATTGAATGATTGATTGATTTACTGAGGTAGAACACTGATCAATCAATGACAAATTATAGTTTCAGCTCATATTATATCATAATGTAATAAAACAATGTACAGTATACAAATAAGAATAGTTTATATTTATGAGTAAGAATAGACAGTCAGGTAACCAATATGTACGTAGATGATCTAACAAAACCAAATATATTACAGATCCTTATTTCATGTTCTAGAAGGGGATGGTACAAAAGGGGTTTACAACTGGCTAGCTTGGTTGCTGTAATAGTATAGACTACAGCCAGAACTATCTAAGAGCAAAATCATGGAGGTGGGTCCCATGTTCTTATCAAGCTCACCAGTGTGCTGAATTGCTCATACTTTGTTTTAAATCAGTAGAAATGGAATATGCCAACATGGAAGGAAATCAATGGAAGCAATTCTAAATTGACCTAATGTCTATCCTGTATCCTGCCTTATCACTTTTCCAGATGATCATATGACTTATTCACCATTCCCTCTACCATGTTTTCTGTCCAACCCTCTCCATCACCATGTGTTTCCTTCTGTCTTTGTCTGTCTCCTGTTCTCTCCACCTTTAGAGTCAATATCTTCTGTCTCTCTTTGTCTGCATTTTATGTTTGCTTGTCTGCTCCTCCTATGTTCCATTCTCTACAAATCTCTCTAAAAAAAATCCTCAATATCTTCTTCAATCACCATTCCACTTATTTTGCAAATGAGTCTTTTCCACCAAAACATAACCCCCCGCCCAAATGTCATACCCTCTGTTTATCCTTGTGTGATTTCCCCTTTGTTCTGCTCTTCCTTTTTATCTGCCCCACCCTTCCATTCCCATTTATATACCATTCTAGGTTGGTACTTTGATGTGCTGACCCACATTGGGCTGTCTGCCACTGTGCAGATGTCAGTGATCCGGTGCTCCATTACATGCACAAACACGCATAGATTCAGACATACTCAGACACACGTGCTTGCCTTTCCTGTTATATGAGACAGTCCAGTCATGCTCAGTTCACTAGCATAACTACTTCCCTGACCCTCCCCAGGCACGCATTTTCATTGCCAACCAGCACTACTCAAGCCTAATACATGCCTGAACAGCTATGGGTGATTAATGTGTGAACAGCTATGGGTGATACATATGTCTACAGTGATGGGCTATATGTATGTGAACAGCAATGGGTGATACATATGTGAACAGCTATGGGTGTTAAATATGTCAGGAGCTATGGGTGATACATATGTGAACAGCGATGGGAGATACATATGTGAACAGCTATGGGTGATACATATGTGAAGAACGATGGGTGATATGTATGTGAACGGCTATGGGCAATACATATGTGAACAGCTGTGGGTGATACGTATGTGAACAATTATGGGTGATACATATGTGAGCAGCTCTGGGTGATACATATATGAACAGTTATGGGTGATACATCTGCAAACAGCTATGGGTGATACATATGTGAGCAGTTCTGGGTCATACATATGTGAACAGTTATGGGTAATACATCTGTGAACAGCTATAGATGATACATGTGTGAACAGCTATAGCTGATAAATATGTGAACAGCTATGGGTCATAGATAAGTGAACAACAATTGGTGATACATATGTGAACAGAGATGGGTGATACATATGTGAACAGCTATGGGTGATACGTTTGTGAACAGCTATGGATGATACGTGTGAACAGTTATGGTGATACAACGATATAGCTCTAACAGCTGTTTGTTCTAATTACTAAATCAAAGCCACATTTCTGTAGTTGTTTATCTGCCATCATGCTGCATTGACTTAATATCAAAGCCTGATAGTTATGTATTTATTTAATTATTTATTTATTTGTTTATTTATTTATTTATTGTAAAATGTGTATTTTTTTTTTCCTGTAAATTTTGTATTTTGTCAGCCCACCCTATTAGTATGTTATGTAAATGTGCACTGTCCACATAATGTTTCTGACAGTTTGTGTTTAAGTCAAAACTGTTTTGTCGGTTTATTTGATATACAGGAAATTTAGAAAAGCCACAGATACTTGTGAGACCCATGGAAGGGACAAACACTGGCAGTAAAGTGACAATCGAATGCAGAAATAGCCACTACAGATTGAAAGAGTGCTGGTTCCATAAATATGGTGACTGGAGAACACATTATTCAAACTCCAGCACTGACTCTGGGGTTTGGTATGTCGAGAGTGCTACAAACGTGGATGAAGGGTCCTACACCTGTGAGTGCAACAGTGTACGAGATGAATCAACACAGAGAAATGACAATGTTACTGTAGTCATAAGCTGTAAGTACATACTGCTACAGGTACACATTCTAATTAAGTTTTTTTTCTTAACAACCAGACATACTTTATGGCAAATAACCCAAACAACTATTGAACCTGGCACACAACATCCTGAGACATAAGAGATGTTGATCATAGTAAGCTGTATATTCTAGTGATTTGTCAGGAATGTGATATCGACTTTATCAGCGATTATGGTATGAGTTAGGTATTGAATTGTGAAGGACGTTTTGCTTCCTGGCCTCTCATTTATTTCAACAGTCAGAACAGGCATAATGTGCAGTGTCATGTTACTATCTTAATGAATTTGTAGCTTCCATATGCCTCTGAAACAGACAGTTAGCCATTTTTGTTGGCATAGATGGATTTATTTATTTAGATTTTTTTCTTCACAATGTAAGGGTTCATTGAGCCTTTTCAGCCACAAAGCAGTGTCTGTGAGCATAGGTTCATAGGTTGTTACTAAGCTAACAACTACTAGAGGTCTTACAAGCCTAGCCATGAACACTAATCATTTGGGTTCCTGAGTATCATGGACATCTATATTGGGGGGGGTGTGTATTTTAGTAGGGAGGTAACTAAGGATTTGCAAACGGGATGGTTTGGATAAAACATTGATTATTGATGGACTGTCCATAAGGAACATGGGGGCCAGAGAAGTGGTAAATTTATGATTTCCCATCCAGTTGTCAAGGTTTAATTTGAATAGGGTCAGGGATGAACTCTATTTTACATGGATGGGGAGGCTATTACATAGTTTGTAGATTCTTTGAGACACATATCTGTCCCTCCAGCACATTCTGTTTATGTCACAAGTGAAGCTCAGATCCCTGGATTGGGTGTTTTAAGTGCTGTTTGCTTTGCACATTTGCAACAGATCCATCAGGGCTGGGTCTGATGATGCCCTGTAAGCCATGCAAAGAGTCTTTCTTGGTAGCCTGTTGAAGACTGAATACAGTGAGACAGCTTTAAGGCAATCAGTGTAGTACAAGGCATTCATGCCCCGAATTCTCCAGGTGAAAAACTTTGTGGGTTTTCCAACTGTTCATAGGTAGATACTAGGCTATTGGTCCTAGGGCCTATATAAGCCTAGCCAAAAATGTACCTTGGCTTTCGCCACCCAAGAAAATTATTTTCCTGTGCTCCTGTCGAGCAGAGCCACAGATGTGACCCGGGAGTGAATTTCCTATTTCCCATCCAATCATCAAATTTTTTTTTGAAGAGTGCTAAAGAGGAGCTTTGTTTGATGTAGATAGGTAGTTTGTTCCAGAGAATGGGAAGTCTCTGGGACAGGAATCTATCCCTCCAGCATGTTCTGTTTATTGTGGTGACAAGGTTTAGGTCCCTAGAGCATGTAGCTCGGAGGGATTGGGATTTCTTTAAGTGGAGTATGTCCAACAGCTCTGGGTTTTACATAGCTTTGTATGTTAGGCAGAGATCGCCTCTGAGTAGACGATATGCGACAGAGTAAAGCTGGAGTTTTTTGAGGCAGTCTGCGTAGGGCATCTGTTTGAGGCTGGTAATCCTCTTTGTGAGGTATTTCTGCAGCCTTTCCAGTTGTTGTAGCTGTCTTGTGAGGTACATACCAAAAGGGACATTGTACTCTATAATGCGTCAAATGAGTGACGAGAAGAGGGGAATAATGTCCTCTTTTTTTTCCTGGATGAGAAACCTTTTGTGATGAGGTGTACCACGTAGAAGGATTTCCTGACTACTGTGGTGATATGATTATCAAAGGAGAGACTACTGTCCACCTGTGTCCCAAGGTCTCTTATCGCACATTCTGTGTTCAGTAGACTACCACCTATGTGGTAGCTCATGGGTACAGAGTTTTTACCAAAGGGGATGACAATGCAGTTTTTGGCATTGAGCTTGAGGCCATGGCTTTGACACCAGGCATCTTTCTCAGTGAGGGCCTTTTGTAGGATGTCCACATCGTTAGGAGTTTTGATTGTGGATCAGTTTGCAGTCATCTGTGAACTTCATTAGCCAGATCCCTTCTGTGTTAGCCTATACTTCAGAAAAGTAGATACCAAACAGGAGAGGACCCAGGACTGAACCCTATGGTACTCCACTTGTCACTGGTCTGAAGTCAGATTTGGAGTCTGCTACTTTCACAGTGTGGGTTCTGTCAGTGAGCCAGTTGGCAACCCATCTTGTGCCATAGGAATTTATACCAAGTTTAGTGTGTTTATCTATAATGTCAGAGTGGGGTATGGTGTCAAAAGTCTTGGCGAGCTCTAGATAGGCTGTGTGAACCACCTTACCCTTGTCTACAGCTTTGGTGTCTGCTTCAAAGAATTCTATCAGGTTTAGGAGACATTATCTGCCATTTATAAACCCAAACTGGGTAAGAGTCCAGAGTTTGGAGATTACCAATGTCTTTGTTTATAAGTTCCATGATGATACATTCCATGGCCTTGCAGACCAGGCTCGTTAGGCTAATGGGGTGGTAGTTCCCAGGGTCTGTGGTGGCTCCCCCTCTGTGGAGTGGGATAACTGTCACTGTGCGCAATTCAGTGGGCACAAACCCTGAGGCGAAGCTATCACTGAACATGGTGTTTAGGTGTGGTACCACTTCATTCTGTAGTTCATGTAGAACGCAGCCTGGGATGTTGTCAGGTCCCATGGGTGCTGTGTTCTTGGCTTTGGAGAGTATGGTTTTTCCCTGTGCAGCCATGATTACAGGCACTTTGCATTCTTCCAGGAGGGGTGTAAAGTTAGCACTGAACCTATCTGCCAGGATGTTGGCAATATCAGTTGGTTCTGTATATTTAGTGCCATTGTGCTGTAACTCAGAGCAGATTTGAGTGTTGCTACTGAGATTCTTGACATAGCTATAGAATGCTTTGTGGTTGTCTTTAGAATCAGTGGCAATTTCATTTTCATAACTAGCTTTGGAGGATTTTATGAGGGATCTCAGCTTCTTACTGAGGCTGACCAAAGAGTTCCTCCGGTCATGGAATTTTACTCTATTTTGCAACAGTTTCTTTCTTCTGTTGTAGAGTTTGTTTATGGCAGGGGACCACCAGACTGGCTTCCTTTTTTTGGAGGATAGCATCTTGGTTCTGTCAGGCATAGCATGATCCATGCACTTGTGTAAGTGCTTATAAAGTGAATTTGTGTAGGATTCAGCAGTCATACCTCTATTGTTCATCTGCATGGGTGTCGTGAAGTTTGCCACTTCTGTCTTAAGAAGCGTGAAGTTGGCTTTGGAAAATTTTTTTACAGTATTTTCCCTAATGGGGCTGGGGACAGGATGTGGATGTCTAGAGTGATTAGCTTGTGGTCAGATCTGACCAATGAGGAATTGACCTCTGGTGTGGAACACCAGTTGCCCCTGGTGGGGGTGTGGATAAGTTGATCAAAGGCGTTGGAATTTATGAATTCCAGAAAACGTTGAGCAAAAGAGTTGGTACATGAGTAGTTTTCCCAGTTAATGGTGGGGTAGTTGAAATCACCCATTATGAGGGTGCTGGGTTGTACCCTAATATTTTCAAATGTATCATGAAATGAGGAGTGGGACTCCTGGGGCATGGTGGGGGATCTGTAGTAAGTTACAATTTGGATTGCAGTCTTGCCCAGAGTTAGTTGCACTTGGATAATCTCAGATGCATTATGCTGAGCAACTAGCCTGGAGGTGTGGATATCCTTAATGAATATGGACACACCTCCACCTTTAGTGTTTCGGTCCAGGTTAGGTGGCCGAAAGGTGTGGTATGAGTTTTAGCTTGGTAATGCAGGGGTGCTCTCTGGAGGCTTGAACAAGTTCTCTGTCACTGCACAGATGTCGATGTTCTCCATTTTAAGGAGTGCCTCGAGTGAATGCATTTTGAGGTTTAGACTTCTAGCATTGAGTAGCACTGCCTTCAGATTTTGCTTGCTTGTACACAATGTTATAAATGTCAGGTATTATACATGCCAAAGCAGGCATTGTATTCAACAACAGGTCTCATAACCATGTACAGGATGGACCTGGATGCCATACCCTTACCTATAAGCTAGGCAACATAAAATTATTTTCATATTATCCTAGCTATGTGTTGATCAAAGGCCAGATTGCCATCTACATATGTTTCCAGACCCCTTACTACTGGGATTATTTTTAGGGGTGTTTTAATATTGGAGTAATTAATTTGGGTTGACAATTTTCCAAAGGGCATTATTATGCATTTTTTTAGCACTGATATTTAGGCCATGGCTTTGACACCAGTCATTTGTCTGTGTTAAACTCTTTTGCAAAATACTGGTGTCCTTGGGGAAATGTATAATAGCTCTTAATTTACAGTAATCTGTGAACTTCATTGAGCCAGAGGCCTTGAACATTAGCCTTTACTTCTGAGAAGCAGATGCCAACAGGAGCAGGTCCAGCATGGAGCCCTTGGGTACTCCAATGTAGACTGGTCTCTTGGTGGAGGTGGTTTCACTGATCCTGACTTCTTGAGTCCTGTCTGTGCACCAGTCAGCAATCCACTGAGATATGTAGGGATTAATGCATAGCTCAGAGATCTTGTCAACAATGCATGAGTCAGATATTGTATCAAATGCTTTGGCCAGGTCAAGACAAGCAGTATGCACTGTTTTACCCTTATCCATTGCCTTGATGACCCTCTCACAGAAGCTAACTAGGTTAAACAGGCATGACCTTTCCTTAGCAAGCCAAACTGGCATGGGTACAGTGTCTTCAGGTTGCCTAAGTCCTTGTTTGCAACACTCTCCCATGTTGTGTGAGTACCGGATAAATATTGATAGTCTGTTCCACCTGAAAGCTAGCCATAACTTCAGGTTTTTTAGGAGCTTTAGTTTAAATATTTTCAGTATTTAACTACAAGTTGAATATATTCTTAAAATTAACACATGCATTACTGTGAGAGCCTGGGGCTGGAGAATGAGTTCTGTGCATCATTGCTAGCATGAGAATTTGCTCCATGTGTGCAAATACAGTACTTTGCAGAGATTGAAAAGGGGAGGGTGGAAGTCAAGATGTCTAATATGCAAAAATAGCTGAAAAATATTTGAAGTAATTTTAGATGTCTTATAGAGTACTGACTAGTATTAGCATGGCAGTTAAATATAAGGGAAAGTTTGCATTTTGTCAGAGTTAAAGAGTAATAGCAGAACCAGTGGTTGATTTGAGACAGCAGTTCTACCTCGACTTCTAAGAGCACACCTTGAGGGTGAAATCAGCTCAGCTGTATGCTTGAGTGTAAGCTAGAAAGAGCTACGCTACTTTTAATAGCTGTATTAAGATTAGTTATTCAGGGACTCACGCACATCACTACTTCTAGGTTGTAGAGAAAGAATAACTAGGATACATGAGCGCTAAACTTAGAGACAAAAAAGTAATTATGGAAGTCCAGCCAGGAAGGCTTCACTGAGGGTTAGGAGCAGACATCTCATGGAGTTGTGGGAGGCCAAGAGAAAAAGATAGAAAGAAAAACAACTGGTGAGTGAGAGATTATTTCAGTGTTAAAGAGGGATTTGCTACTCATAGGTTCATAGGGTCATAGGTTCATACTAGGCTATCTGCCCTAGGGCATTTATAAGCCTAGCCAGAGTGTGTTTGGCTTTCACCACCCATTTTAAATTAATTTTGCTATGCCCTTTTTTGAGGTTAGTATACTATGCCTCTGTCTAACAGTGACACAGAAGTGATACCCGAGGTAAACCTACGATCTCCCATCCACTCATCAAGATTCCTCTTGAAGAGAGTCAATGAGGGACTCTGCCTAACCTGGACTGGGATTTTATTCCAGAGTGAAGGGAGCCTCTGGGTTATGAATCTGTCCCTCCAGCATGTCCTATTTATTTCAGTGCTGAGGTTCAAGTCTCTCGAGCGCGTGGCTCGATGGGATTTGGATTTTCTGAGGTGCAGCATGTCCATTAATTCCGGGTTGGACATGGATTTATACATCAGGCACAGATCACCTCTGAGCAGGCGGTATGCCACTGAGTAGAGCTGGAGTTTCTTTAACCGGGCAGCATATGGCATCTATTTGAGCCCTTTGATCCTCTTGGTGAGGTACTTTTGGGGTGTTTCCAGTTGCTGCAGGTGTCTGGTAAGGTACATCCCAAAAGGGGCATTGTACTCAATTATGGGCCTGATGAGGGGTGAGTAAAGAGGCACGATGACCTCCCCTGATCTAGATGTGCATCCCTTCATGATTAGGTGGGCTATATAAAATGTTTTTCTAACCACTTTGGCCATGTGGTTGTCAAATGAGAGATTGCTATCAACTTGGGTCCCCAGGTCCCTAATTACTTCTTCTGTACTTAATGGATTACCACCTATGTGGTAATTTGTGGGCACTTTGTTTTTGCCAAAGGGGATGACTATACACTTTTTGGCGTTTAGCTTGAGGCCATGGCTCTGGCACTAGTTGTCTGTTTCTATGAGGCCCTTTTGGAGGATACTTCTGTCGGCTGGAGAGTCGATTATGGCGCTCAGTTTGCAGTCCTTCCATGTTGGCCTGTACCTCCGAGAAATATATACTGAACAAGAGAGGTCCCAGGACTGAGCCTTGTGGGATGCCACTTTTAACTAGTTTGGAGTCTGACATGGCTCCAGCAATTCTAACCATGTGGGTTCTGTCCTTGAGCTAGTTTGCAACCCATCTAGTGACATAGGGGTTTATATTTAAGCTGGTGAGCTTATCTATAATGCCCAAGTGGGGTACTGTATCGAAGGCTTTTGCGAGGTCCAGGTAGGCTGTGTGGACCACCTTCCCCTCGTCAGTGGCCTTGGTGACTGTTTCAAAGAAGGCGACCAGGTTTAAGAGGCAGGATCTTCCCTTAACAAAGCCGAACTGGGTAGGATCCAGTGTCTGTAGGTCCCCAATATCTTTATTTATGAGGTCCATGATGATCATTTCCATAGCTTTGCAGACCAAACTTGTCAGGCTTATGGGGCGATAGTTTCCGGGATCCATTGAGGCACCACCTTTGTGGAGAGGGACCACTGTTGCTGTACGCTACTCTTTGGGTACATATCCTG
This sequence comes from Protopterus annectens, assembly GCF_019279795.1. Taxonomy (NCBI): domain Eukaryota; kingdom Metazoa; phylum Chordata; order Ceratodontiformes; family Protopteridae; genus Protopterus; species Protopterus annectens. The sequence continues at coordinate 1,073,272,381 of NC_056726.1, read as the reverse complement.
TAGTAAGGCTGAGATTGAACAGTAGTTTTATGTTTGGGTTTAGCTCTTCTTGGAGTTCATGTAGGACACAGCCCGGGACACCGTCTGGTCCCATTGATGCTGTGTTTTTTGCTTTGGAGAGGGCAGCTCTTACCTGAGCATCTGAGATGTCAGGGGGGTAGCACTCTGCTGGGATAGATATTTGCCCTTTGGTGGGAGAGTTTGCGCTGAACCTGTCAGCTAGCATGTTGGCAATGTCTGTGGGTTCGGTGTATTTTTTGTCATTTTGGACTAATCCTGAGCATATCTGGGAATTCCCACCCAGGTTACTAACATTACTAAAGAAAGCCTTGTGATTATCCTTAGTGTTCTGTGCAATTTTTCTCTCGAAGCTGGTCTTAGACGATTTTATGAGTGCCCGTAGTTTTTTGCTAATACTGATCAGAGATGCCTTCCCTTTTTGGGATTTTGCTCTCTCATGTAGTAGCTTCCTCCTTCTGTTCTATAGTTTGTTTATGGCTGGGGTCCAATCGTGGAATGAATCATTTTATAAGCTTTTTGGCGCCAACTTCTTACAAAGAATTTTAAAGCCATATTCATCATATTTTTTCTACAATACGTCGTCGATCTATCAATTCGTATTTCCAGTAAAGATTAGTGTGCAGTGTGTTCCTAACAAACAATACCAGTGTTGAAATTAATAAATAATTTAAAACCCCTTTTAAAATAATATCCTATCAAGCTTATATTAAATTTGTTGATTAAAACATCAAAATGCAATGATATATGTTATAATGTTGTTAAAACCAAACTTGTAAAATTACATTAATTCATATATAAACCAAATGTATGGGCTGATTATCAAAGTGCACTTGTGCAAAATAATAAATAAATGAATATGTATATAAATTAAAGAGGAAAAATAAAACAATAAATGTATGTTGGAAAATATTTATATGTAAATAACTTAAGTATTTAAGTACTATATACTGTTAAAGATGTGTATAGATAAATACTTCAATATGTTAATACTTTCCATAAATATCTTCTAATCTTTTCTATATTATATAAAAAATGTAATATAAAATCATAAATATTAAGTATCAAACCATGACATTATGAATAAAAACTATTAAAATTAATAATAGTGTGTATTTTAACTCATATTGATTGATATATAATAAATATAATAAATATAATGAATTATGTTAAATGTGATGAATCGTAATGAATTTACAATAAATGATAATACATTATAATACATTAATGGCTGAGTTAAGAAAACTGTCACTTCTTATCCAATTTCTGTAGGGAAATTCAACAACATAATATAACATAGGACACATGAATGAAGTGTTTTATGTTAGGAATGGTCTTAATGATATATATTCATTTAGTCCTGGTTTTGTGGAAGCGTCAGTCAATATTTGCCATTTGCCTCTCTAGCCGCTATATAAGCCTTAAGATTACCTCCCCTAATATTGTAATTCACACGTTCTAAAATTACAAACTTGAAATAATGTCTATTGTCAGTCTCTTGAATGTGTCGACTTAAGGCATTGCTACTATCTTTCTTTTTAACTGCATATAAGTGTTCATAGATTCGCCTTCTGAATTTTCATTTGGTTTTACCTATATAGTAACAACTACATAATTGACATTTAGCTAAATATACAATATTCATGGTATTGCAATTACCATTTACAAATGTAACTCTAGTCTTGTTTATATTATCCAAGACCAAATTAAACCCTTCATTGATGGTTTTACAATACTGACAGCTTCCACATTTGCTAGTTCCTCGATTATTTCCTTTATCTCTAATCTGTCCTGTGTTCCTTTCCAGAAGGTACTTCAAATTCATTCCCATTTTGTATACAAAAATAGGTGACTCACCCAATACTTCCCTTAAATCAGTGTCATTGAAAGATACATTCCAATATTTTTTCACCATTTCTTTAATGTAATTTGCCTGAGGAGTATAATATATAATACATGCCCTTTTGTACCCTTTGTCTTCATTTTGTACTACTGTATTGCTAAAACTCAAACGTCCTAAGACAGGGAAGTATTTAATCCCCCATTGTTCAATCACATACGTTTTAACTTCTTTTATGAGATATTCTGGGTACCCCCCTGTCTATGAATAATTTGCTAATGTATTCCATTTCTTCTATCATTTCATCTTCCTTTGAAGTCATTCGTGCTGCACGAATGCATTGCCCCTTGAAGATGCTTTTTTTCATTTTCAAGGGGTGAAAACTTGTGTATTCTAAATAATTGTTTGAGAATGTATTTTTTCTGTATATACGGGAAGAAAAACCATAATTGGTACTGGACACAAAAGTATCTAAGTAAGAAATTCCTATTCTACTGTAATTGTATGTAAACTTTAGGAACGGACTTGTTTTATTCAAATATTCTACAAATTCATCCAAAATGTTTTCTTGTCCTTCCCATAGGATAAATATATCATCTAAGAACCTTGTATACAATTTAATATATTTGTAGTATTGACTTTTAAATACATTTTCCTTTTCCCAATCCAACAGGACTAGGTTAGCGAAAATTGGAGCACAGGCAGCCCCCATAGCTATGCCTCTAGTCTGCCTGTAATATTCTCCTTCATAATAGATATAATTATGGTCCAATATAATGCTCATCCGTTCCATGATTACCTTACATTTCTCCCAACCCAGTGTGGAATACTCATATATACTGTTGCTGAAGCTTTGTAATCCCTGTTCCTTAGGGATACAAGAAAATAAGTCTTTTACATCAATAGTCATGTAAATCAGAACCTTCTTCCAAATGTCATTTGTCAATAGTCCCAAAAACATCCAAGAATCCTTTATTAAATGGGGGACCCTAGAGTAAATATGTTTTAACCATTTATCAATAACTTGTCCCATAGGAAATGTCTTGGAACGACTACCTGATATAATAGGTCTGAAGGGTGGATCAAGTATGTTTTTGTGTACTTTAGGCACTCCTACTATAGTTGCCATTATAGGGTGGTCCACTTTCAAAAAGTTGTATAAATCTATGTTAAATCTATAATCGATCAACATATCTTATAGATACATGTTGATACGTCTGTATCCTATGTTGATCTGATTTAAAGAGATATTATCATAACTGCCAGAATCAACCAATATGTTGAACATTTTGTTGACATATACATTATTATCATATAGTACAATGCCACCACCCTTATCTGGCTTCATAACTCGTACTGTCCTATCATTCATAAGGTTTTGTAATAATAAGACCTCCTCTTCTGTTAAATTACTATATTTTCTATCTCCCTTTGTTCTGTTATTTAACAGGTATAAATCTCTTGTGATTAATTTCTCAAAAAGGGAGACTTGAGGATGTGAGGGTGGTATAAAAGTACTGTTTTTCTTTAAATCACTGTTTTCTTTCTCTCTTGTACCTTCCTTAAAATATATAGCTAAATTTAATTTTCTAGTGTATTTTTTAATGTCAATAACACTGTCAACAACCCTAAAATTCATATTGGGCACATATTTCAAGCCTTTAGAAAAAAGTGAAAAATATTTGTAGAAAAAATACGATGAATATGGCTTTAAAATTCTTTGTAAGAAGTTGGCGCCAAAAAGTTTATAAAATGATTCCTTCCACGATTGTATTTGATTCTGATGAAGTCCACGATCTAGTGGATGAAAGCTCTTAATCGCTTTACATAGTTTTTTATTGTTTTTATTTGAATTGTATATGTTCTTTTGAGTGTATTGGAATGTTTCATTTTGCTGTTTTGACAATTAAAGAGGTGTATTATAGCTTTGCTGGTTCATTGGCTTATTCCACTTGGATTACACTATTTGGCTTGGTTTGCAGCATTCACTCCTTGCTTCTGGGGTCCACCAGACAGGACGTCTGCCTTTGGAGGATTGGGTCTTGGTTTTATCTGGGATTGCATGATCCATGCATTCCTGAAGGTGTTCATAGAATGCGTTTATAAAGGATTCTGCGGTCTGGGCCGTATTTTCCACAGGCCCGGGGGCTTTGAAGGATTCCACCTCGGTTTTGAGGAGTGTGAAATTTGCTTTAAAGAAGTTTTCACTGTGGTTTTCTGGGCAGGGGTGGGGTCGATGTGAATATCCAGTGAGATTAGTTTATGGTCTGATCTTACCAGTGAGGGATACACTTCTGGTCTGGAGCATAAAGTCCCCATGTTGGTGATGATCAGGTCCAGTATGTTTTCCCCTCTTGTGGGAGTGGTGACAAGTTTTTCCATAGCATTTGAGTTTATAAATTCTAGGAACCCTTGGGCTAGGGTGTTGGAGCTAGAGTAATGCTCCCAGTCTATGTTTGGGTAGTTGAAGTCGCCCAATATAATGGTGTTTGGAGAGACCTTCATATTTCCAGTGTTCTCTGGAAGGCCGAGTGGGGTTCCTGGCTTTGGGAGGGTGGTCTGTAGCAGGCTATAAACTGGAAGGCAGTTTTACCCACTGTTAGTTGCACATGGATAGTCTCTGATGCTTCGTGCTGTGCCACCAACCTAGAGGTGTGGGTATCTTTGACGAATATTGATACTCCCCCTCCTTTTGTGGTTCGGTCCAAGTTTTGGGGCCAAAAAACATGGTATGAGGTATAACCTGGTAGTGCTGGGGTGCTCTCGGGAGCCTTGAACCAGGTTTCTGTTACTGCACAGATATCGATGTTCTCCATGCTAAGGAAAGTTTCGAGTGCATGCTTCTTGAGGTTTAGACTTCTGGCGTTGAGTAGCATTACTCTTAGATGTTCATCGTGCATACAGCTGCAGTCCTTACATATGGGTTCTCCTGCTGTCAGGCGGGTCCTCGGTCGGCTGAATTCCAAAGTCTTGGTCTGGCGTCGGTTGTTGTCGCCTTCTTCCCTGACGTCAGAGCGACAGGGGTATATAAGACACGGCCAACGCCATTTTCTTCAGTCTTTTTTGCCGCGCGGTGCCCGAAGCAGAAGCAGTTCGCAAGTGCTGGTCGGACAGCTCCTGAAATTACAAAAATTTGGAAACCGAAGTCTACTTTAAAGCTAAGTACCCCGTTGGGGAAACTTTTCTTGCCTCAGACCGATGTCAGACAAAGTTAACAATTGTATTTCTTGTGGGAAGCAAATACCACATAAGGATTTCCATTCCCTCTGTATTCCTTGTTTAGGCCCAGACCACAACATCTCGGGCTGTCACTTTTGTGCTACCTTTAATAAATGCACTATTAAGCATCGGGCAGTATTTGCCCAGCCCTTTTTTGGTAAAGCTTTTATTTATAAAATGTCGTCGGAGACTCCGACTACCGTTTTGCCCAAAAAACGCAAGGACAAAGACCGACAAGCAAGGCCCGCGGTCTCCACTGACACCACGCCAAGACCGGCTACACGTGGTCCGGTTCTCAGTGAGGCGCCTACCCAGCCCCTGTCTACCGATGACACTTCTCTGGCAGTGTCCTCTGTACCCGAGACCGCAGGTTCCTCGGCCCACACCCTGACTACAGCTACCGAAGCCACTGTGAGTGTTGAACCTCTTAATGTGGACAGATCTACTTCCACCCATGGTGTCTTCAGACCTTCTTCTTCCTTTTCCATCAAGGCCTTCACTAAGTCTAAATCAGCCATGCACTCCCAAAGGCCTGTTGCACAGGGCCCATCTACAGGCCCCATGCCTAAAAAGCAGATGCTCAAAATGGCTGAGGATTTAATTACTTTTATCAGGGGTTCCCAACCCCCACCGGACAAGAGACCCAGAGTGGAGGAAGAATCTCCCTCTACTGACCAGGGCGCCATTATTTCAGAACATTCTGATGAAGAGGAGCATTCGTACTCCCCTTTTGAAGATTCTGATGCAGAACAGTCCATTCCTTCTGTATCCCCTCCAGAGGATTTCTCATTCGGGGAAACCTTGCATACCTTGAGGGAGCACTTCCATTGGGAAGGCCAGGATTTTTCTAATTCAAAGAAAAGGCTTAGGGAATTTCTTCTACTACCTCAGCACATGCCTTCCGGCGATACCTCCTGTCTTGGACATACTTGATGATGTTTACTCGGAGGCTTGCCTTAATCCGGATTCCCTGCCTCCAGCCCCAGTCAAGCCTGATAGGTACTACAGAATTCCTAACTCACACCAATTTCTTTACAAAAGCCATAATGCTGACCCAGAAATCATTTCTCAGGGCCCCAAGGGAATGAAGGCCTCTACTGCTAAGAATCCATTACCTTCCGAAAGAGAGTCTAGATCCTTAGAAAGGTGGGGAAAAAAGGTATATACCTCGGCCACTCTAGCCATGAGGGCCTTAAATTGTCAGTTCCATATGCTTAAATATCAGCAGTTTCTGTTATCACAATTAAAGATTAAAATGTCACAACCTGAACAACCAGATCTGAAGGAGTTGCAGGATATGATGCATTGTGCAGAACAAGTGGGTAAGCACACCTTGCAATGTGGTTATGATGCTCTAGAGGCCTCAAGTAGAGCTGCAGTTACAGGATCAATCATTCGTAGACATGCCTGGCTTAGGGAACAATCCCTGCCTGATCATGCCAAAGCTAAATTACAAGATGCTCCTTTACAAAAGGATGTATTATTTGGTACTAATGCTGAGGAAATTCTAAGGAAAATGGAAGAAAAAGCTAAATCTATGCAAACTGTTAAGGCGTTTCTACAGGTACAACCACCACGTTTTAGTAGAAATTGGCCTACAAAAAACTGGTCCTTTCCAGCCACGGACAAGCCCCAAAGAGGTAGATACAGACGCGGAAGGGGCAGAGGACAATCTCAAGGTTCATATAGAGGCAGACAATGGCAACCTCCAGCATCAAGAGGTGGCGAAGACAATGCACAGCAATACAGAAAACAAACCCAATGACGTTCCCCTTTGCATGCCAAACAAGGCTCAAGTGGCAACACCCTTGGGAGGAAAGCTGGCATTATTTTCAAAAAATTGGCATATTGTCACAAAAGACAAATGGATCCTGGACATTATAAACAGAGGCTACAGATTTCATTTCCACACTCTTCCAAAAATGAGAGGAATGCCGAACCTGCCACACAATCAAAGGGCAGAGGCTCAAATACAAATTTCAAAGCTCATGGACATGAAAGCTATTCAAGAGGTACCTACTCATGAGCATGGTCAAGGTTTTTACTCCAGACTATTCCTGGTACCAAGGAAGGGAACCGATTGGAGACCCATTTTGGACTTATCCATCCTAAACACATTTCTACTAGTACCAAAATTCAGGATGCTCACCTTACAGCAGCTTCTTCCCATGATGGGCAAGGGGTCTTGGCTGGTAACATTGGACCTCAAGGAGGCATACCTGCATGTCCCAATCAGACAAAGTTGCAGAAGATACCTCAGATTTCTTGCAGGTCCAATCCACTATCAATTCTCTGCATTGCCCTTTGACTTATCTACTGCGCCCAAAGTATTCACGAAATGCATGGCATCAGTAATTGCCTACTACAGACTTCAAGGGATACAAATATACCCTTATTTGGACGACTGTCTGATCCAAGCGGACAGCAAGCACATACTTCTGGAGCATCTGGCTTATGTAACACAGTTATTGAATTCCCTGGGCTACACTATCGACAAAGAGAAATCCAGGCTAACACCATCTCAGAAAATAATTTTCCTGGGTGCCAACTTGGACACAAACACCCAGATGGCCTATCTTATGCCAGAAAAACAAGGGTAACTAACTCAGTACTTCAAGATACTAGCAATTTGTACCAGGCTAACTGCAAGGAAAATCCTGCAGGCTCTGGGATTCATGGCATCTTGCATTCTTCTAATCCCATTGCAAAGTTGCATATGAGGAAACTTCAATGGTACCTAAAAAACCTATGGTCTCAACACAAACACTGTTTGGAAACAATAATACCACTAATTCCATGTTTACAAAAGGAATTTCTATGGTGGGCTCAAGCATGCCAAACAAACGCAGGCCTACCATTCAGCAAGCCTCAAGCAAATCAAGTCATCACAACAGATGCCTCAGACTATGCCTTGGGGGCACACATGACAGACAGGTGCATTCAGGGCAAATGGTCCCAAAAGGAAAAGCACCTTCACATCAATCAAAAGTAAATGCTAGCAGTGATAAATGCAATTACAGCTTTCAAGTACTTCCTGCATCCAGGGCAATTATAAATAAGAACAGACAACACCACAGTAATGTGGTACATAAACAAACAGGGAGGAACACATTCATACCCCCTGTGCAGGCTGGCCATGTCACTTTGGAACAGGGCTCTGGAATGGCAAATTGAGCTTCAAGCACAGTACGTGCCAGGTATGGAAAACACGCTGGCAGACAATCTAAGCAGAAATATGACAGACCCTCACGAATGGAAGTTGCATCCTCAAGTGTTTACAAAGATAATCCAAGCCTGGGGAAAGCCAGACATAGATCTCATTGCCTCCCACAAAAATCACCAATTGACAAAGTTCTGCTCAAGGACATTTCATCCAAAGGCCTGGAGAGTGGACGCCCTTCCTTTCAGTTGGGCAGCACGGACAGTTTACGCCTTTCCACCTCTTCCTCTAATGACCAAGGTGCTTTTGAAAACAAGAGCAAACACACCAAAGATGATACTGATTGCTCCAGACTGGCCAAGACAACACTGGTATCCACTCCTGAGGAGCCTAACACATTCTCCTCCCTGGACCCTACCTCTAATGCCTCTCCTTCTGACTCAGCACAGCTACAAAACTCTTCACAGTCAGCTGAAAACACTCAATCTGGCTACATGGAAAATTCCTTAGCACCACAACAGACCCTTCTCTCCAAGGAGGTACAGTATGTCATTTTGGAAGCCAGAAGGCCATCTACTAGAAAAGCTTACTCCTCGAAATGGAAATGGTTTTGCGCTTGGAATGAGAAAAAGGATCAGGATCCTAGAGATTGAATTTGCCTCAGAATTTGCCAGAAGTCTAAACCTCAAGATGCACGCCCTCGAAGCCCGCCTCAGTATGGAGAACATCGATGTCTGTGCTGTGACTGAAACCTGGTTCAAGGCTCCTGAGAGCACCCCAGCGCTATCAGGTTATACCTCATATCATGCGTTCCGGCCCCAAAATCCAGACTGAACCACAAAAGGAGGGGGAGTATCCATATTCATAAAGGATACCCACACCTCCAGGTTAGTGGCAACGCACGAAGCATCGGAGACCATCCAGGTGCAATTAACCATAGGTAAAACTGCCCTACAGTTTGTAGCATGCTACAGACCACCCTCTCAAACTCAGGAAACACACAGCCTTCCTGAAGACACTAGAGAGTATGAATGTCTCTCCAAACACCATCATATTGGGTGACTTCAACTACCCAAACATAGACTGGGAACATTACTCAAGCCCCAACACCCTAGCCCAAAGGTTCCTGGAGTTCATAAACTCAAATGCTATGGAACAACTAGTCACCATTCCCACAAGAGGAGAAAATATACTAGACCTGATCATCACAAACATGGGGACAAAATGCTCCACACCGGAAGTATATCCCTCATTGGTGAGATCAGACCATAAATTAATCTCACTGGAGATCCACATCCCACCCCCAACCACAGCAAAAAAGACCACAGTGAAGAACTTCTCAAAAGCAAACTTCACACTTCTTAAGACTGGAGTGGTATCCTTCAAGGCCCCCGAGCCAGTGGAAACCACAACCCACGCTGCTGAAACCCTTACAAATGCCTTCTACGAGCACCTCCAGGAATGTATGGATCAAGCAATCCCTAATAAAATCAAGACCCTTTCCACCAAAGGCAGGCGCCCGGTCTGGTGGACCCCAGTCATAAACAAACTCTACAACAAGAGGAGAAAGCTACTGCATGACAGAGCAAAATCCCTAAAAGGGAAGGCATCTCTGATCAATACTAGCAAAAAACTACGATCACTCATAAAATCATCCAAGGCCAACTTTGAGAGAAAAATCGCTAATGACACAAAAGACAATCATAAGGCCTTCTTTAGCTATGTTAGAAACCTGAGTGGAAACTCCCAGATATGCTCAGAATTAGTCCAAAATGATACAAAAATCACTGAACCCACAGGCATTGCCAACATACTGGCAGACAGGTTCAGTGCAAATTTCTCCCCTCCCACCCCCCCCAAAAGGAGAAATATCTATCCCACCAGAGTCTAGCCTCCCAAACATCTCAGATGCCCAGGTGAGAGCTGCTCTCCCTAAAGAAAAAAATACAGCATCAATGGGACCAGACAGTGTCCCCGGCTGTGTGCTACACAAACTCAATGAGGAACTAAACCCACACATAAGGCTGCTGTTTAATCTTAGCCTTACTACAGGATACGTACCCAAAGAATGGTGTACAGCAACTGTGGTCCCACTCCACAAAGGCGGTGCTTCTATGGACCCTGGAAATTACCGCCCCATAAGCTTGATGAGTCTTGTCTGCAAAGCTATGGAGAGGATCATAATGGAACTCATAAATAAAGACATTGGGGACCTACAGACACTGGATCTTACTCAATTTGGCTTTGTCAAGGGCAGATCCTGCCTCTTGAACTTGGTTGACTTTTTCGAAACAGTCACTAAGGCCATTGATGAGGGTAAGGCAGTTCACACAGCCTACCTTGACCTAGCAAAAGCGTTCGACACAATACCCCACTCGGGCATCATAGAAAAGCTCACCAGCTAAATGTAAACCCATATGTCACAAGATGGGTTGCAAACTGGCTCAAGGACAGAACACACAGGGTTAGAGTTGCTGGTGCCATGTCAGACTCTAAGCCGGTCATGAGTGGTGTCCCACAGGGCTCAGTCCTGGGCCCCCTCTTATTCGGCATTTATTTTTCTGAAGTGCAGGCAAACATAGGGGGATTGTGGCTGACAAAATTTGCAGATCACTGCAAACTGGGCACCATAATTGACACTCCATCAGACACAGACATCCTCCAGAGAGGTCTCATAGAAATGGATAACTGGTGCCAGAGCCATGGCCTTAAGCTAAATGCCAAAAAATGTATAGTCATACCCTTTGGGAAAAACAAGGTAACCCCTAACTACCACATAGGTGGTAATCCATTAAACACGGAAGAAGTTATCAGGGACCTGGGGACCCAAGTTGACAGTAACCTCTCTTTTGACACTCACATTGCCAAAGTGGTTAGGGAGACCTTCTACATTGCCCACCTGATCATGAAGGGATTCACATCCAGATCAGGAGAGGCCATTGTACCCCTGTACTCTTAACTTATCAGACCAATGATTGAGTACAATGCCCCATTCAGAATGTACCTTACCCGACACCTGCAGCAGTTGGAAAGACCCCAAAAGTTCCTCACCAAAAGGATAAAGGGGCACAAACATATGTCATACGCTGCCCAACTGAAGAAACTCCAGCTCTATTCAGTCGCATACCGTCTGCTCAGAGGTGATCTGTGCCTGACATACAAGGCCATGTCCAAACCGGAATTAATGGACATGCTCCACCTCAAAAAATCCAAATCCACCAGAGCCACGAGAGCAAGAGACTTAAACCACAACACAGATATAAATAGGATGTGCTGGAGGGACAGATTCATCACCCAGAGACTCCCTACACTATGGAACAGAATCCCAGTCCATGTGAGGCAGAGCCCCTCACTGACTCTGTTCAAGATAAATCTTGATGAGTGGATGGGAGATCGTAGGTTTACCCCGGGAATCATCTCTGTGTCACTGCTGGACAGAGGCACAGCAAACTAATGGGTATAGTATTCTCATCCTAAGGGTGGTGAAAGCCACACACACTCTGGCTAGGCTTATAAATGCCCTAGGGCAGATAGCCTAGTATGAACCTATGAACCTATGAAGATATTACAGTATCTAACTGAGCTGCTGAACAGTGGACTGTCATTCTCCTCCATTAAAATCCATGCCTCAGCCATTTCTGCAGAATACAACACTGATCCACCCTTATTCTCTCACCTACTCTTAAGACAGTTCCTCCGAGGGGCTAAGAATATAAGACCTCCAAGGAAACAACCAATCCCAGCCTGGGATCTTAATTACATACTGGAAAAATTAACTTTGCCTCCTTTTGAACCAGCTGCCTCAACAGATTTGCAATATTTGTCCTGGAAAACAGCTTTCCTTCTGGCTATTACCTCAGCTCGTAGGGTCTCAGAATTACAAGCCCTCATGGCTGTGCAGCCCTTTCTCATCTTCCATCAGGACAGGGTTTCCATACGAACCATCCCGTCCTTCATGCCTAAGGTAGTATCCAGGGTAGCTTTAAATCAGGCCATACACTTACCTACCTTTTACCCCAATCCTCAAAACAAAGGGGAAAGGTTGCTTCATTCCTTAGACATCCATAGACAGCTGCGTTACTATTTGGACAGAACAAAGCCGTTCAGGAAATCAGAACAGCTCCTTGTGTCCTATGCTGTAGGAGCTCAAGGGAAGCCAATTTCCAAACAGACAATTTCAAAATGGATAGGCCACTGCATATGTTTTTGTTACTCCTTTCATGGTAAATCTGTGCCTACAGGCATCCGAACCCACTCCACGAGGGCCACAGCTACCTCTACTGCCTTCCTCAGAGGAGTTCCTACCAAAGATATTTTGAAGGCAGCCACTTGGAGTTTGGTGCATACCTTCACTAAACACTACCACCTACCTTTATACTCCAAAACAAGAGCAGGCTTTGCCACTGCTGTATTGCAGGGCATTCTGGCTCCTCCTAATTCCACCTAGTGCCTACCAAGTGCCTACCACCCTGTGCGTAGCTTTGGGATTCTACCCATATGTAAGGACTGCAGCTGTATGCACGATGAACATAGTACAGTTTTGTACCTACCATAAATGTAGATGTTCGAGTGCTAATACAGCTGCAGTCCAGGTTTCCTCCTCCTTCCCTTCTTGGTACAAGCCTAGTGGCTAACTCCTCCACAAACAACCTGTTTGGGTTATCCTTCTATGGTGTATTTGCTTGCAACTACTGAATTTTGATTATATTGCATTGCATGACTATACATAGATATATAAATTATGTATTGCCTTCCTTCTGGGGGCACCTGACATCTGGGGCAAGAAAGACTGAAGAAAATGGCGTCGGCCTTGTCTTATATACCCCTGTCGCTCTGACGTCAGGGAAGAAGGTTACAACAACTGACGCCGGACCAAGACTTTGGAATTTGGCCGACCGAGGACCCGCCTGATGGCAGGAGAACCCATATGTAAGGACTGCAGCTGTATTAGCACTCGAACATCTATATTTATGGTAGGTACAAAACTGTACTTTTCTTATCCCTTGTGATACCTATGGAGGTGGGTTTGTCTTTTGAGCCTTGCATATAAAAGGCACTATGGGGGTAGCAAGAGCCTTTGCCAATATACAAAAGCCCAGGGGTGACAGGTGCAAGCCATCCCTAGCGAAGCATCTTGGCTTGTCGAGCATGTCATCCCAGGCTGACAGGCATTGGATCCCCTTTGAATGACACCAATACTTAAGCCAATTGTTAAAATTGATCATCTTGTCTTCATATTGTGGCATCATTCTTGGTGAGGGTAAGATGCTACTCAAGGTCAGGGTCATACTGGTCTGGGATACATGCTCAGAGAGCTCCTCTATGTCTCTTTTCATGTAGTCCAGGGAGGTACGTCTCAGGTCATTCACACCAGCATGGACAATGACTGAGTCATATTTGTACTTGCCTTGGAGTGACCTGAGTGCTTGTGTTATATGGAGAATCCTAGCGCCTGACAGGCAGCTCACCATGACCTTCTCCTTGTTCAGCCTGGTGAGCAGGACGTCAGTGTGCCTGATGACAGAGTCACCTATTACAAGTGTATCAGGTGTGTTGTTTAGCCTTAAGGGCTGTGACTGTTTGGCACACTGGCTTTGTGTGCTATGTGTTGCATGTGTTTTGTTCTGGGGTAGTGGTTGCTTGGGTGTCTGCTTTGGAGGTCTCTGCTGCTTAGGAAGATTTTTATTTAGAGCCTCCGAGTATGTTTTTGTGTGTTTATGTGTTTGGTTTGCTGTCGTGGTAGGTCTATGTGAGACTGGAATTGTAGTGAGTGTAGTTTCCTTCTCCTCCTGACTGGTTACGCCAGTACTGAGTTGAGAGAGCTTAGCCTCCAGTTTGGCTATATGGTTGCATCTCTCACATGTGTTGGAGTTTGTTGGGAGGAGGAGAGGGTTGTCTGTGTACATGAGGCAGTTGTAACATTGCCTCAAGATTCCCAGATTCACCAGCTGGACCAGAGAGGAGATTGACAACTGACCTTTGGACATGCTAGAATAGTATTGGGAATTCCTTTATAATTGAAAAAAAGGGCCAATGGGGAACAAGGGAGTTTGTGAGGGTGTAGTGCTTTTAATTTTTTAGTGCTGACTTATATAATTGCTTTAGTGAGCAAGCGCCAGGTAACTTAAATGCAATGTTACAGGTAACTTAAATGCAAAAATGACAAACAGTAACTTTCATTCAAGTGAAACAAGGAAATAAGTACAGTAAGCAATACAGATATCACTAGGGAGCCACAGAAGCGCTGAAAATCCGCGTTTTAGGTGGAATTAGCTTTTCAGGGAAATAACAAGCAAACAAACAACAAGCATACAAACAGAGCTAGATTCAGCAGGCCTGGATCTAGTCTATGCTACAGCAAACAAGGTGTACCAATTACAGTAAGAAGCAGTTCAAATATGCAGGCACTATAAGCCTTTAACCAGAAATTCCCAGCTCAGAAAGGCAGAGTCCAGCCTCTCCTCCTACAAGAGTGCAGACCACAAACCCTCTTAATGTAAAATAACTGGCCTGAAGCCCAAGTGCTTAAACCAGAACTAATACACTTTTAGAATAACAGACACTGAGCCCTCAATAAGCTGTTCCCAACTTAGAAGGATGTAAGCTACCTGTCCTGCCACCACAGTGCAGGCCACAAACCTTCCTAATTTAAAACAACTGGTCTGAAGCCCAAGTGCTTAATCCAAAAGACTTAGAATGATAGCTACACTATAATCAAGTTACTACCAAGCAGTAATAAATACAATTGAATACTTTAAAGAATGCCTGGATTAGTGCTCAAGTTATACAAACAAAGCTAGATTCAGCAGGCCTGGATCTAGTCTATGCTACAGCAAACAAGGTGTACCAATTTCAGTAAGAAGCAGTTTAAATATGCAGGCACTATAAGCCTTTAACCAGAAATTCCCAGATCAGAAAGGCAGAGTCCAGCCTCTCCTCCCACAAGAGTGCAGACCACGAACCCTCTTAATGTAAAATAACTGGCCTGAAGCCCAAGTGCTTAAACTAGAATTAATACACTTAGAATAACAGACACTGAGCCCTCAATCAGCAGTTCCCAACTTAGAAGGATGTAAGCTACCTGTTCTGTCACTACAGTGCATACCACAAATCCTCTTAATGTAAAACAATTGGTCTGAAGCTCAAGTGCTTAAACTAAAAGGCTTAGAATGAGTTACACCAAGCAGTAATAAATACAATTGAGTACTTTTAAGATGACACAAAAGCAAAATAAAGTAGGAAGAAACACAAATACAGTAAAAGCAGATAAATTTTTTTTTTATTTATTTATTTATTTTTTTTAGTGGAAAGAGAGATAGGAGTAGCAGAAACTAAGCTGATTGGCATTCTCAAATGTTCTCCCTGTACTGGGTAGAATGAGGTAATGACACTTGACTGGGAGGAGGGTCCCAGATCAAATTTACACTAGGGGCGGGCAACTGCAAAGCCACCAACTATAAAAACTATATACCAACAGGGAGGGTGGGAAACAAACTGCAGAAATGTATCTCACAGCTGAAAAGCAGCAGTGAGCCTTTAAATGAAAGTTTTAAACAGCTAAAGGAGCCTCTAGTAAAAAGAGTTTAATGGCAACAAGTTATCAGAAATAAACAACCCAACAATCCAGTTCATGTGAGGCAGAGCACCTCACTGAATCTCTTCAAGAGGAATCTCGATAGGTGGATGGGGGATCATAGGTTTGTCCCAGGGATTACTCCCGTGTCACTATTAGACAGAGGCACAGTAAACTAAACCTTAAAAAGGGCACAATATACTCAAATGAAGGGGTGGTGTAAGCCATACAGAATCGGGCTAGGCTTATAATTGCCCCAGGGCAGATAGCCTAGTATGAACCTGTGAACCTATGAACAGATGCTTAATAACAGTGGACAATTTGCAGTTAATACCTCACACACAGTGAAACTAGCTAGAAAAATGCACAGTACACAAAGTGCTATAAATAACAAAGAAATAAAGAACAAAATAAACAAAAAGCAGGATACTTAATGTTATATATTATAGCTCCGAGTTTCCTCAGTGTCCTTCCTTCGATCAGTTCAGTGTGAAATGGCAGAGCACTCACAACTCTATATATTAGAGATATAAGAAATGGTGAAGGCACATACAGATAGATTCAGCTTTAGGGGTGGTGGGGTGGTGCAGTGGTTAGTGTTGTTGCTTCACATCAAGAGGTTCTCTGGTTCTGTTCTCAGCTGTGGTGCCTTCTATGTGGAGTCTGCATGTCCTCCCTGCATTTGTATGGGTTTCCTCTGTGTGCTCTAGTTTCCTTCCATGTTCCAAAGACATATACATCTAGAGCATTTCTCCCCAGACCTCTGCTGAAAATGCTCTATGTCTCAGTTGGACTTTAATTTGTTGTGTGCTGGGGCTTTGTAGAAAATGATCTTATCAGAAATTGTACAATGAAGGGCATGCGAGTATTCCATACTAAACAGTAGAGAGAAGGAAAGATGGGGACTAGGTACAATGTGCATTATTACTCACAGCAATACAAACCATGGAATTTAGAATAACCTTTTTAGCATAAAAACAAACAGAAGATTATTAAATCTGTAAATGCAGTACCTCTTTAAAATGGTATATACAATTTTCACAAAACATTTCACCACAGCTATGTAACAGCCTAGCAAATAAAATAATGTTCTTGGCATTTTTGCCTACTGTGAGTGCTTCATTTACATTTGCAATAAAATAAAATCTTACCTATCACCAACTGATAAACAGAAAATTAACTGTATTCCCCACTATCCCAGAAAATTGTATTTGCCACAAAGATACTAACAGTTAGCTGTACAGAGTCAACTATCAGTACAACAACCTAATGTACTACAAATGCTAATCTGGCAATAATTAGGACAAATATGATGTGTGCTTTACATGTAGCGATAAGCAAGGCTTTACAGCACATTTGGGTAATTTATCATACTATTTAGACATCAATTCAGATGGTAGAAACTGAAAATTTTACTGCTTATAGAGAGACATTAGATTCGGTACCTGGAAGCAGGATGCTTAGTGTAGGACACCCTGTTGTAGACATTACTCAAAAATGGCACCTTTAGCTCTATCAGGCTCCTGAGGGATGGTCAGGTACAGGGAAAAATGGAAGTGAAGTCAGGATATTTCCTCGCCCAAATTCAGAAAGAACTGACAACAAAAAACAGTCTGTAACAGGTATGTTTCCCCTTAAAACTGAATTATAAATGTTTGCTATAAAGAATTCCTGGCTAATATTTAACTTCTCTTTATAGAGTGAAAAATATAGGTATGGAGATGTATGTCTGATAAAAGTAAATATCAGGATATTGCCAGTGAACGGGTAAATATTCTTAGCTTGTTCCAGCTGAAAGCTAGCCACAAAGAGGATTTTTTTAGGATCTTTAGTTCAGATATCTGCAATATGGGAATTTTTGAAGATATTCTTAAAATTACCATGTACACTAATATGAGAGTAGTACAGTTTTGCACCTACCATAAATGTAGATGTTCGAGTGTATATCCTGCTGCAGTCATCACACTTGGGTTATCCTGTCATCAGGCGGTCCCACAGTCGGCCTGAATTCCAAAGTCTTGGTCCGGAATCGGTTGCTGTCGCTTCTTCCCTGACATCAGTGTGCCAGAGGTATATAAGAGGCATCCAATGCCATTTTCTTCAGTTTTTCTTACCCCAGATGTCAGGTGCCCCCCCCCAAAAGGTGGTCAGTAGATAGTACCAATAATAAAAGTTTAACACAAACAAAACATCCCTCCAGCTATAAGCAAATACACCACAAAGGTTGTATCAGATTTTAAGGTATTGAAAGGTTTCAGTTAGGTCAGAGGGGATGGAGGGAGGGTAACCTGGACTGCAGCAGGGTATACACTCGAACATCTACATTTATGGTAGGTACAAAACTGTACTATGTTCATCGTGTGACCCTGCTGCAGTCATCACACTTGGGTTGAATCCCAAAGCTAAGGATGGGAGGTGGAGTCAAACAGGGTTAGAGGAGGCTAGAAGGCCCTGCAAAACTGCAGTGGTGAAGCCAGCTCTAGACTTAGACTAAAGTGGAAAGTGATAGTGTTTGGTGAAGGTGTGTACTGAACTCCAAGTTGCAGCTTCTAGAATATCCTTGGTTGGCACCCCCCTGAGGAAGGCTGTAGACGTAGCTGCTGCCCTGGTGGAGTGGGGCCTTATGCTAGCAGGAACTGGCTTTCCATGATGGGTGTAGCAAAAACGTATGCAATGTCCTATCCATTAGGAAATGGTCTGTTTTGAGATAGCCTTTCCTTGTGATGCTGTAGCATAGGATACAAAAAGCTGGTCAGATTTTCTGAAAACCTTAGTTTTATCCAAGTAGTAATGTAGTTGCTTGTGAATTTCCAAGGAGTGCAGGAGTCTTTCTCCTTTGTTCTGTGGATTTGGGAAGAAGGTGGGTAAATGGATGGTTTGATTTAGAGCCACACTGGATACCATCTTTGGCATAAAGGAGGGGTTAGTTCATAGAGAAACTCTGTCTTGATGAAAAATGAGGAAAGGCTCTACTGCCATTAGTGCCTGTAGCTCTGAGACTCTTCTGGCTGGAGTAATTACTAGCAGCAGGGCAGTCTTCCATGATATAAACTTTAAATCAGCCGAGAAAGCTGGCTCAAAAAGTGGCAGCGTAAGTTTTTCCAGAACAAAGTTGAAGTCCCAAGTTGGTGTTGGTGCTGTCCTGGGAGGCCTAATGTTTTTGGCCCCTCTGAGGTACTGCCTTAGAAGTGGATGCGAAAATAAGGGAGGATCCATGTTGCAGTGAGCTGAAATAGCTGAGGCGTGGATTTTAATAGATGAAAAAGAAAGTCCTTTGTGTAACATCTCAGTTAAATATTGTAGAATATGAGGTATGTCTGGCTCAAGGGTATTTTGGCCTTTAGCTTGGTTCCAGGCGCAAAATCTTTTCCATTTGTCTGAGTAGGCTTTCCTGGTGCTGGGCCTCCTGGCCTCCAGAATGACATCCATAACAGCTTGTGAAAGAGGAGCTGGCTGGTTGCTTAGGTGATTTGCCATGCAGCCAAATTTAAGGTTTTGAGCTGGCTGTGTAGAATCCGACTGTCTTGCTGTGTGAGCAGATGAGGAATTTGTTGTAAAATCCATGGTGGGCCATGGGCCATGTTCCTTAGTAGTGGGTACCAGTGCTGGCATGGCCAGTCTGGTGCAATGAGTATCATTCGGGGTCTCTCCATCCTGACTTTCAGCAGCACCTTTGTGAGAAGGGGCAATGGAGGAAAGGCATATGCTGTCAGCGTTTTCCAACTGAATGAGAGTGCGTCCACTTTCCAAGCTTGATGGTGAAATGTCCTGGTGCAAAATTTTGAGATTGAAAATTGGGGGTTGGCAAACAGGTCTATGTCTGGGTGCCCCCATTTTTGCGTTATCATTGCAAATACTTGTGGATCTAGTTTCCACTCGTGGGGATTCATGATGTTCCTGCTTAGGTCGTCTGCCAATGTGTTCTTTTTTCCTGGCAGGAATTGAGCTTGTAATTGAACTTGATAAGCCAGTGCTGTGATCCACAAGGTCATTGCTTGCCTGCATAGAGGGTAGGAGTGTGTACCCCCTTGCTTGTTTATGTACCACATTACTGTGGTGTTGTCTGTCCTTATTATAAGCTGTACTGGATGTAAGAGGTCCTTGAAGGCTGTCAGAGGATTCTGTACAGCTAGCATTTCTTTTTGATTGATGTGCAGATTTCTTTGATCTGCAGTCCATATGCCTTGAACGCACTGTCCTTCCATGTGTGCCCCCCAGGCATAGTCCAATGCATCTGTTGTCATAGTTTGCCTGGCTGGGGGTAAGGTGAAAGGCTGACCCTTGTTGAGGTGACATGCCTGTGACCACCATAGAAACTCCTATTGAAGGCAGGGAATGAGAGGTATCATTGTTTCCAAGCTGTGGCTGTGTTGAGTCCATACGCTTTTCAGGTACCATTGCAATTTCCTCATATGCAGTTTTGCAAATGGTATTAGTAGTATGCAAGATGCCATGAAGCCCAAGGCCTGCAGAATTTTTCTTGCAGGGAGTTGGGTCTCTGTTGCCATTATTTTGAAGTATTGAGTTAGTTGTAGTTGTTTGTCTGGCATCAGATAAGCCATTTGGGCTATTGTATTCAAGCTGGCACCCAGGAATGTCATATTTTGTGAGGGCACTAGTTTTGATTTCTTTTCATTTACTGTGTACCCTAGGCAACTTAGAAGGTGTTTTACAAAAGCCAGATGTTGTAAGAGAATGTCCTTGCTTTCTGCTTGGATGAGGCAGTCGTCCAGGTATGGGTATATTTGAATTCCTCTTTGTCTGCACTATGCAATTACTGGTGCCAGGCATTTTGTGAAGACCCTGGGCACAGTAGATAAGCCAAAGGGCAGTGCAGAGAATTGGTAATGGGTTGAACCTGCAATGAAACAGAGGTATCTTCTGCAATTTTGTCTGATAGGGACATGCAGGTATGCCTCCTCGAGGTCCAACGTTACCAGCCAAGCTTTCTTGCCCAACATGGGAAGAAACTGCTGTAGTGTTAGCATCTTGAATTTGGGTACTTGCAAGAAGGTGTTTAGAATCGAAAGGTCCAGAATGGGTCTCCAAGCATTGTCCTTTCTGGGGACTAGAAAGAGCCTTGAGTAAAATCCTTGGCCTTGCTCCTGTGCAGGTACCAGTTGAATGGCTCTCATGTTCATGAGAGCTGTAATTTGTTTTTGTGCCTCTGCCCATTGATTTTGTGGCAGGTTTGGCATTCCTTTTATCCTTGGCAAGGTGTGGAAATGGAATCTGTATCCTTGTGAGATGATGTCTAGGACCCATTTGTCCTTTGTGATGATGTGCCAGTTGCCTGCAAAAAGTGCTAATTTTCCTCCCAACGGAGCTGCCAAGAGAGCTTTGCTTGGCAGTTTGAGGTTTAAGTCATTGTGTTTGTCTTCTAGTAGTTTGGGACCTGTCTTCTCCTCCCTTCTGTGTTGCAGTGCCCCATTGGCGAGGTTTGTAAGGGATTTGTGCTTGACCTCTGCCCCTTGGGCGTCTGTATTTACCCCTCTGTGGTCTGTCAGAAGCTGAAAAGGACCAATTTTTTGTTGGCCAATTTCTGCTGAAGCGTGGGGGTTGTACCTGTAAGAAATCTTTGACCGTCTGCATAGATTTTGCCTTATCCTCCATTTTCTTTAAAACCTCTTCTGCTTTAACTCCAAATACGACATCCTGCTGTAAGGGTGCATCTAGTAACTTTGCTTTAACATGATCAGGCAGAGTTTATTCCTTTAACCAAGCATGCCTATGTATAACAGACCCAATAACAGCTGCTCTACAGGAAGCTTCCAAGGAATCAAATCCACATTGTAAAGTATGTTTGCCCACCTGTTCAGCTGCATGCAACAGATCCTGCATTTCCTTGAATTCAGACTGTTGAGGTTGCGTGCTCATCTTTTGTTTTATTTGAGACATTAGGAATTGCTGGTAGTGCAGCATGTGAAACTGACAATTTAGTGCTATCATAGCTAGAGTAGCTGAGGTGTAAACCTTCTTCCCCCACCTATCTAGTGCTCTGGAGTCCCTTTCAGAGGGTACAGGATTTTTAGCCATAGAAGCCTTAGCCCCTTTGGGACCCTGGGAGATTGTCTCTGGGTCAGCAACAGGGCTTTTGTAAAGGAATTTGTGTGAGTCAGGCACTCTATAATATCTGTCTGGTTTGGCTGGAGCAGGAGGCAGAGAATCTGGATTTAAACTAGATTCTAAGTAAACATCATCCACAATGTCTAAAACTGGAGGGATAGCAAGTGGTCTGTGCTGGGGGAGTAAAAGAAAGTCTCAAAGCCTTTTCTTTGAGTCGGAGTAGTCCTGACCTTCCCAGTGGAAATGTTCCCTCATGGTATGTAAGGTTTCCCCAAAGGAATAGTCTTCCGGGGGAGAAGCTGAGGGAATGGAATCTTCAGCATCAGAATCTTCATAAGGGGGAAAGGAGTAATCCTGTTCCTCAGAGGAGCCTGAGGAAATAGACACTTGATCAGAGGAGGCATAATCCTCCTCTTGTCTAGGCCTTTTGTCTGGGGGGGGTTGGGAACCCCTGATTAAAGAAATCAAATCTTCAGCCATTTTAAGCATCTGTTTCTTAGGCATGGGGCTTTGAATTGGAGACTGATGTGCAGTCTTTTTTGGTTTTAGAGGAGTCTTAAGCTTAGCATAAGATTTTATGGT
>NC_056726.1:1073132423-1073242423 GCF_019279795.1 Protopterus annectens | reverse complement strand
TAATCCAACAAGACAGAGCTATTCAGGAATGTATAAACGTGAGTGTCCTTTGGCCCTGAAATGCAAAGGTCTTTAGAATACAGTCAAGATCACATTTACAAAAAAACATGGTAGGGGTTGCTGCTGCTATCATTATCCTGCATGTGCAACAGGCTTTAATTCAAGGTGCTGCTGCCAGGCCTTGGCAGAGAAGGAGAAGGGTGTTGAGACCCTGTGTGACTTATTATGGACTGCATGATAGACAAACTGGCCAGTGTACAGGGTGGACAGGGATACAATAGAAGAAAAATGCAATCACAGCTGTCCTTACCTGAGGCTCCAGGGAAATCATGCAAATGTATTCCAAAGGAAACCAAGGTATGTGTATCATTATGTATACTAGTGACAGGTACTTTCCAGAGACCCACGGGTATATATTAGGGGAGTCGCAGGCCTCATGTTCTAGAATCTTACATCAGTTACTAAATGCGGTGCTACAACATGCCAGGGATTACCTTACATCAGTTACTAAATGCAGTACTACAACATGCCAGGGATTACCTTACATCAGTTACTAAATGCGGTGCTACAACATGCCAGGGATTACATGCGGTGCTACAACATGCCAGGGAATTACCTTACATCAATTACTAAATGTAGTGCTACAACATGCCAGGAATTACCTTACATCAGTTACTAAATGTGGTGCTACAACATGCAGGCCTCAGGTTCTAGAACCTTACATCAGTTACTAAATGTGGTGCTACAATATGCCAGGGATTACCTTACATCATTTACTAAACACAGTGCTACAACATGCCAGGGATTACCTTACATCAGTTACTAAATGCAGTGCTACAAAATGCCAGGAATTACCTTACATCAGTTACTAAATGTGGTGCTACAACATGCCAGGAATTACCTTACATCAGTTACTAAATGCGGTGCTACAACTTGCAGGCCTCAGGTTCTAGAACCTTACATTAGTTACTAAATGCGGTGCTATAACATGCCAGGGATTATATCTGTTTCCTGTTACTTTTCTTTTTTATTAATTTTTTTTACAGACAACAACATATCAGTACAATATTATATCTGTTTTTAATGCATCACAGTGGAGAGAGCAACAACCATGCAATGACTTTATGCCACAGCACACTTCCCTGAAGATTTGGGGGCCATAGATTGCACACACATTGAAATAAAAACTTCACCTGGTAAACAGAGAAGATGATAAATAAACAGGAAAGGATATCTCTCTATAAACTCTCAGGTTGCCTGTAATGCCCAAGAGATAATCTACAGCATGTGTGCAGATAACCCTGACAGTTTTGATGATACACATATGGCACACCTGTGACCTGTACACAGTTTTCTAGGGGTGACTTTCCTCAAGGTCATCTAGTGGTTGATTGAGGTTATGCATTGGAACCTTGGCTCAAAACACCCATGACAGACCTACACAACCCCACTGAGCAAGTGTAAACTGATGCCCATGCTCAAACTTGGAAAATAACAGAGCATGTATGTGGCTTGCTCAAATTAATGGTGCTATTGTCTAGGCACATCAGGAAGTGTCCTGCAGTATGATCCAGCCACTTCTGCCAAAATACAGTCCATCCTATGTTGCACAATATAATTTTCAAGAAACAGCATCAACAAGTACAGCAAGGCCCAGGACCACAGGCAAGGCCAGCAGCTGCAGCAGATACAGATGAAAAGTCTGAAGGACAGGTGCTGGAAGATGAAGGCTTGACAAAGTGCCATGGCTCTAAGAAGCAAAGGATAGCACACACATACTATCTAAGTGAAAATATGGTGCCTCAACGGATCCTGGAAACTATCGCCCCATAAGTCTCACTAGCTTGGTCTGCAAAGCTATGGAAAGGATCATCATGGACCTTATAAATAAAGATACTGGGGACCTGCAGACACTGGATCCTACCCAGTTCGGCTTTGTTAAGGATATATCCTGCCTCTTGAACCTGGTTGATTTCTTTGAAACAGTCACCAAGGCCATTGACAAGGGGAAGGTGGTCCACACAGCCTACCTGGACCTCGCAAAAGCCTTTGATACAATACCCCACTTGGGCATTATAGATAAGCTCACCAGCTTAAATATAAACCCCTATGTCACTAGATGGGTTGCAAACTGGCTCAAGGACAGAACCCACATGGTTAGAATAGCTGGAGCCATGTCAGACTCCAAACCAGTTACAAGTGGCATCCCACAAGGCTCAGTCCTGGGACCTCTCTTGTTCGGTATATATTTCTCGGAGGTACAGGCCAACATGGAAGGACTGTGGCTGACCAAGTTCGCAGATGACTGCAAACTGGGCGCCATAATAGACTCTCCAGCCGACACAAGCATCCTCCAAAAGGGCCATATAGAAACAGACAACTGGTGCCAGAGCCATGGCCTCAAGCTAAACGCCAAAAAGTGTATAGTCATCCCCTTTGGCAAAAACAAAGTGCCCACAAATTACCACATAGGTGGTAATCCATTAAGTACAGAAGAAGTAATTAGGGACCTGGGGACCCAAGTTGATAGCAATCTCTCATTTGACAACCACATGGCCAAAGTGGTTAGAAAAACATTTTATATAGCCCACCTAATCATGAAGGGATTCACATCTAGATCAGGGGAGGTCATCGTGCCTCTTTACTCATCCCTCATCAGGCCCATAATTGAGTACAATGCCCCTTTTGGGATGTACCTTACCAGACACCTGCAGCAACTGGAAAGACCCCAAAATTACCTCACCAAGAGGATCAAGGGGCTCAAACAGATGCCGTATGCTGCCCGGTTAAAGAAACTCCAGCTCTACTCAGTGGCATACTGCCTGCTCAGAGGTGATCTGTGCCTGACGTATAAAGCCATGTCCAACCCGGAATTAATGGACATGCTGCACCTCATAAAATCCAAATCCCATCGAGACTTGAACCTCAGCACTGAAATAAATAGGACATGCTGGAGGGACAGATTCATAACCCAGAGGCTCCCTTCACTCTGAAATAAAATCCCAGTCCAGGTTAGGCAGAGTCCCTCATTGACTCTCTTCAAGAGGAATTTTGATGAGTGGATGGGAGATCATAGGTTTACCCCGGGTATCACTTCTGTGTCACTGTTAGACAGAGGCACAGTATACTAACCTCGAAAAAGGGCATAGCAAAATTAATTTAAAATGGGTGGCGAAAGCCAAACATCTGGCTAGGTTTATAAATGCCCTAGGGCAGATAGCCTAGTATGAACCTATGAACCTATTAAGCACACACAGATGCTGAAAGTGATGCCTGCAAAAATCCACAATCTTTAATAACCATGTAATGATTGTGTTCTGTCAACACTAGACAGTATCAACCCCAGATATGTGGCTGCAGTATTATCCAAGTTAAGTGTTGAACATGTTAAAAAATGAAAATAAAAATAAAAGTTTCAGTGATTACTCTCATATGAAAATATGTATTTGTTACTAAGAGGAAACATGGCTCATCTCTACAGTAATGTCAATAGTAACTCATGAGTGATTTATAGACATGACTCATTTCTACAGTAATGTCAATAGTAACTCATGAGTGATTTATAGACATGGATCAGCTCTGCAGTAATGTCAATAGTAACTCATGAGTGATTTATAGACATGGATCAGCTGTACAGTAATGTCAATAGTAACTCATGAGTGATTTATAGACATGGATCAGCTCTACAGTAATGTCAATAGTAACTCATGAGTGATTTATAAACATGGCTCATCTCTACAGTAATGTCAATAGTAACTCATGAGTGATTTATAGACATGACTCATTTCTACAGTAATGTCAATAGTAACTCATGAGTGATTTAGAGACATGGCTCAGCTCTACAGTAATGTCAATAGTAACTCATGAGTGATTTATAGACATGGCACAGCTCTACAGTAATGTCAATAGTAACTCATGAGTGATTTATAGACATGGATCAGCTCTACAGTAATGTCAATAGTAACTCATGAGTGATTTATAGACCTGATTCATTTCTACAGTAATGTCAATAGTAACTCATGAGTGATTTATAGACATGGCTCAGCTCTACAGTAATGTCAATAGTAACTCGTGAGTGATTTATAGACATGGATCAGCTCTACAGTAATGTCAATAGTAACTCATGAGTGATTTATAGACATGGATCAGCTCTACAGTAATGTCAATAGTAACTCATCAGTGATTTATAGACATGGCTAAGCTCTACAGTAATGTCAATAGTAACTCGTAAGTGATTTACAGACATGGATCAGCTCTACAGTAATGTCAATAGTAACTCATGAGTGATTTATAGACATGGCTCAGCTCTACAGTAATGCCAATAGTAACTCATGAGTGATTTATAGACATGGCTCAGCTCTACAGTAATGTCAATAGTAAGTCATGAGTGATTTATAGACATGGATCAGCTCTACAGTAATGTCAATAGTAACTCATGAGTGATTTATAGACCTGACTCATTTCTACAGTAGTGTCAATAGTAACTCATGAGTGATTTATAGACATGGCTCAGCTCTACAGTAATGTCAATAGTAACTCATGAGTGATTTATAGATATGGTTCATCTCTACAGTAATGTCAATAGTAACTCATGAGTGATTTATAAACATGGCTCAGCTCTACAGTAATGTCAATAGTAACTCATGAGTGATTTATAAACATGGCTCAGCTCTACAGTAATGTCAATAGTAACTCATAAGTGATTTATAGACATGGCTCAGCTCTACAGTAATGTCAATAGTAACTGTTGAGTTATTTATAGACATGGGTCAGCTCTACAGTAATGTCAATAGTAACTGATGAGTGATTTATAGACATGGCTCAGCTCTACAGCAATGTCAATAGTAACTCATGAGTGATTTATAGACATGGCTCAGCTCTACAGTAATGTCAATAGTAACTCATGAGTGATTTATAGACATGGCTCAGCTCTACAGTAATGTCAATAGTAACTCATGAGTGATTTATAGACATGGATCAGCTCTACAGTAATGTCAATAGTAACTCATGAGTGATTTATAGACCTGACTCATTTCTACAGTAATGTCAATAGTAACTCATGAGTGATTTATAGACATAGCTCAGCTCTACAGTAATGTCAATAGTAACTCGTGAGTGATTTATAGACATGGATCAGCTCTACAGTAATGTCAATAGTAACTCATGAGTGATTTATAGACATGGATCAGCTCTACAGTAATGTCAATAGTAACTCATCAGTGATTTATAGACATGGCTAAGCTCTACAGTAATGTCAATAGTAACTCGTAAGTGATTTACAGACATGGATCAGCTCTACAGTTATGTCAATAGTAACTCATGAGTGATTTATAGACATGGCTCAGCTCTACAGTAATGTCAATAGTAACTCATGAGTGATTTATAGACATGGCTCAGCTCTACAGTAATGTCAATAGTAACTCATGAGTGATTTATAGACATGGATCAGCTCTACAGTAATGTCAATAGTAACTCATGAGTGATTTATAGACCTGACTCATTTCTACAGTAGTGTCAATAGTAACTCATGAGTGATTTATAGACATGGCTCAGCTCTATAGTAATGTCAATAGTAACTCATGAGTGATTTATAGATATGGTTCATCTCTACAGTAATGTCAATAGTAACTCATGAGTGATTTATAAACATGGCTCAGCTCTACAGTAATGTCAATAGTAACTCATGAGTGATTTATAAACATGGCTCAGCTCTACAGTAATGTCAATAGTAACTCATGAGTGATTTATAGACATGGCTCAGCTCTACAGTAATGTCAATAGTAACTCATGAGTGATTTATAGACATGGTTCAGCTCTACAGTAATGTCAATAGTAACTCATGACTGATTTATAGACAGGGGACTTTGATTTCTACAAGTTGTTTCTACCATGGATTCCATTCACGATGTGTCCGGTACATCTTCGCCAGTACGTAGAGAAGAAGTGGAGAAAATTCATTGTGAATTGGCCATACTGAAAGGCGAAATAACCAGGTTGTTGGAACTCTTAACCCCGCCAACCAGAATGAACAAATCTTTATCCAATCAGCTGGAAGTTGAAGCAATTGCCTCACCACGTTCAATCTTGGGTAACGACAGTCTCGACGAGATTCCTAATGGCCAAAGAGTCATGGCATCTTCCTTTCCTTTGGGTTTTACGCTAAGACACAGCGATAATGCAGGTCATCACAGTGAACTGGGTCTATTTAACTTTTCCACAGCGTCGATGCACAATCCGGATGACATGTATTTAATTTCGGGGGCTAAACCGAAGCGACAGCACCCGACTAGGACTTATTCAGTCATTGATGGCATACACGCTGGGACCAGCAAAAAACGTGAAGGTACTGTAAACAAAATCACCGATAATAGTAAAGGGGGTGATTCTAAACCTAACTTTGACAAATTTCTTCAGGTTCCATATGACTTCAGTGTCATAGGGAAAACCAAGGAAAGACACAGTAACAAAGATGGACATAATTTAACCTTGAAGGAAATGATATATAGTTTTGGCAATAAGCTTAATAAAATTAAAACATTACAAGTAGATAACTTATATTTACGCAAATGCATAGACAGTGATATTGTGCCTATGGGATTAAGATTTTTTAAGCAACCCATCGGGGTTGAGTTAAATGCTGACAATATTAAAACTTGTAACAAAATGTTTAATAACTTTGGCAAAGAGTTTATGCAATTTATAGTGACATGTAATGATAGTAAGCTTAGTACCTTGTTGAACGAAGCCCAAAGTATTAACAATTCCATCACTAATGATCTTTTATTTCCACAATGGGAAAAATTATACACTAAACAGTTTTTGTATGCAGAAAATAATAGCAAAAAGTTATTTGACAGAAAATGTAAAAAGTTCCTTAGAGACCTGAATCAATATGAAAACAACACAGTATATCGGTGGAATGTTCGACATGAAAAAGACATTAACAAGGAGGTAGCCTTAGATCGAGGAATAGAAACCTATAATGGTATTCATAGTCATGAGGAATTTTTTTTAGAAGAAGGGAGGGGGAACAGCAGAAGGCAGCCTGCAGGACATCATCAAGGGGTTGTAAATCAGTGGAACAGGCACAGAGTCAACTAAATGGCACTGATGTTTCTACTTTACAACATTGTCCTACTATTTGCACCGACATCATTGATGATATGGGGGATTCCTTTCCCATTGCTCCTGATAAAGTACATGCTGAGTGTCCTATTGAGAATATTGTCAACTCGGTAGGGGATTTTAAGATTTATAATTATACCTCCTACCCGATTAATTCTGAGCATTTTGCAGTTTTTTCTAAGGGGATGAAATACATCCCAAGAAATTCCTTTGATTTACTAGATACATTAGTTGAGATTAAACTTTTTCTCAGGAAAATTAACCTTGGACTATTTTTCCATGACAGGAAACCTTTATTATATTCTTCGGACATGTTGAGGAAGAAAAGTACGTTTACCCCCCCTTTACACAAGACCTTAATATGTTTTGAAAATGTTGTTAACAAACAATTGTATACATTACACAATCAACACGAATGCAGGAGCAGCGCCAATTCATTCAACAGTGACATTGAAGCTGTTCTTGATTCTTTGTGTGATCAAAACATTAGAGTTATGTCAGCTGACAAGGGGGGTGGTATTGTACTATATGATCATGATATATATATTACAAAAATATTTGATTTACTAAATAATTCAGATCAATATGAAGTTTCTTCGCTTAATCAAATCAACATTGCCCACCGTAGAATAGATTTGTTCCTTGAGGAGTTTTTATCGGATGACAGAATTAGTGAAGATTTATACAAATTCCTGAAAGTGGAATTTCCTGTATTAGCCACCATCACAGGAATTCCTAAAGTCCACAAGAACCTCTTAGATCCTCCATTCAGACCTATTATTTCTGGGAGCCTTAGTAAGGCATTCCCTTTTGGGAAGGTCATTGACTGTTGGCTTAAGCACCTTTACAGTACCGTCAAACATATTATCAAGGACTCATGGGAATTTTTGGGTCTTTTTACTCAAGATTTGTGGGACCCTAACATGATATTTGTCACCATAGATATTAAAGATCTATTTTCATGTATTCCTAAGGGAGATGGTGCAGACAGATTTGGTAACAGTCTAAGAAAACATAGTGGTTTAAATTTTGACAAAATAAGTTTACTCTCTGAATTCTTAGACATTGTTATTGATAACAACTTTATCTATTTTGAAGGAGAGTATTACAAGCAGACCTCCGGCATTGCTATGGGGGCAGCTTGTGCCCCCATCTACGCCAATCTGGTATTGTTGGACTGGGAAGAGGAATTTATATTACATTCAGGTTGGAAGGAACATTTGACATGTTATGTACGCTATTTGGATGATTTGTTCATCCTATGGAAAGGGGACGAGGAACAACTTAAGCAGTTTATTGACTACATTAACAGTAGCACTTCATATTTGCAGTTCACTTATCAACATAATAGGGTGGGGATTAACTATCTTGACACCTACATTTACAATGACGGTAGGTCTTTCCAATCACGAATATATAGAAAAGAGACGTTTAGTAATGGATATTTACATTTTGATAGTGCTCATCCCTATTCACAGAAACGGAGTATAGTTAAAGGCTAGTGCATTAGAGCGGCCAGGATGACTTCTGTAAAGGAAGATATGGTAATTGAACTGGAATTTATTGGCCAGCTATTTCGAGATAAGGGATATCCAGAGGTGCTTATTAGAGATGTAGTACAGTATGTGAAAAATGAATGGGGAAAGAAATATCCACCTTTACTAGGTAAAGGGTTAATTCCACCTAGTATGATGAATGATGTGGATGTAAACAGAAACAATAGCATGGAAGAACCATATTCTAAGGCATGTATTTTAAAATATGGTAAAAATGTGAACAATGTTAAAAAAATTATAGAAGCTAATTGGAATATCATCACAAGTGATGAAGATATTAAAGACAGAATAAGTGACAGACCAAAGTATGTATACAAAACTGGTACAAATATTAAGAGGATTATTGAGTGGAAATCTAAGAATAAATGTTTTAGGGCATTGTCAAATACTATAGGTACCAGGAAATGTGGTCATTGTCCCCAGTGCTGTCATATTTTTGAGGGGACGAACATAACGTTGAAAAATAATATTAGAAGTAAGATAAAGTTTTGTTTTGGGAATTGTCAATCTCAACATCTGATATATTTGGCATTATGCTGTTCTTGCCCACATTTCTATGTGGGCAAGACTGATCGCAGACTGAGGAACAGAATCTACGATCACTTGTATTGTATTCGCAAGCAGGATGTAAATAATGCCCTTTATCGTCATTTAAAGAATAGTCCTAACTGCAGTTGTTTTAAATTTGCAATTCTGGAAATAGTTGTACTCAGTCCTAGGGGTGGTAACATTAAGGCCATTGTAGGAGAAAGAGAGATCAAATGGCAGATTAAGTTAAATGCTGCATGTCCACCAGGGCTTAATGAGGTCATACCTACCAAGCCCCTTATTAGAACATAAATGATGTATTTCAAGGTATTTTCATTCATTTTCATTTTTATTTACAACTATTTTTTGATTTTATGCAACATAGTATATGTTATTCATTTTTATTTCAACACTGTATTTACTATATTGTGTATTTGTATTATCAATTGGTATGAATTTGTTAATTTTATTGTTGCATATGCAAGTTATGAGGAGAAAATGTATAGGGTTTAAAAGTGTGTGGTTTATTTTAATTTTATTTTTTACTAGAGTTCATTCTATGTGGACAAGAATCAGTTAATCAATTGATTAATTAGTGTTCTTGTTAAGGTTTTTTGGCGGGCTTTTTAACACTATATATAGCTAGTGTGTGTTATATGTTGTGTTCTGATTAAGTCTTTTTATACAGATGAAAGCGCTCAACTCATTCCTGTGTTTGTGTTCGTGTTTTTACAATAAACAAATGACAATACAGAATTTGGATCGTGGTTTCGTCCTTGGATACATTTTGTGATTCATTTCTTGTCAGTAGTTGGACTCTGGGGACTTTGATTTCTACATGATTTATAGACATGGCTCAGCTCTACAGTAATGTCAATAGTAACTCATGAGTGATTTATAGACATGGCTCAGCTCTACAGTAATGTCAATAGTAACTCATGAGTGATTTATAGACATGGATCAGCTCTACAGTAATGTCAATAGTAACTTATGAGTGATTTATAGACATCTATGATTCTACCCAATACTGTGTATCACACATGGCATTTGATAAAAAGACTTCATCAGAACACAATATATTACACACACTAGCTATATATAGTGTTAAAAAGCCCACCAGAAAACCTTAACAAGAACACTAATTAATCAGTTGATTAACTGATTCTTGTCCACATAGAATGAAAACCCACCTACTAATTCACTGGCTATGTCCCTGCTCCAATCCTGACTGAGCTCAGCACTCTTTATTACTCTCTCCAGTCTGCTACTTGTGTAATTCTTTCCACTCCCATTCTTACTTAGACTGACTTCATCAGCCCCCTTTAATGGACCTTCACTCTTTTATCTCTCAATTTTTTGTTTACCTCCCCTTCTAGCCATCTTCTTTCCATCTCTTTCTACCCTTAGCTGACCTCCTATAATCCTGCTACCTTGGCATTTCATCACTATCCTGTTTCCACCCTCTCCTTTTCCAACTGGACACTCCCAACCTTTACCAATTTCATAATACTTTTACCAACAAATTATATTCTATCCCCACTTTCTGTCTATCTTATTTTTCCCCCTTTTCCTCATCTTTAACTACTTAATTACCTGTTAAACCTCCAAACCTGCTCTTTTAACACTCGATTCCAACAGATTCTTTGCTTCTGTAAATTACCTAATCTGTTATCATGACTACTGACTAACAACTATATTTTTTAACTTGACTAGTGATGTCTCTTAACTTAACTTTGTATTTTGATGCTGGAGCTTATCTCCTTAGCCACTTAACTGAACTCTGTTTGTTACCTACTCAGATTAGTCCAGGCAACTGTATATTGCCTCTGTACATTTTTTAGAATTAATTTTAGAAATGTTTTCGTAAATGTATTGTCTTATTCTGATAGTGGAGCTTTTCTCCTCGGGCCTCTGCTGAAAATGGACATGTATCCAGCCAGACTAGCCCGGTTAACAAATGTAAAATAAAATAAATAAAATAAATAAAATAAATCAATGTTGATAACCCACCAGTAAGCAATTCAGTGTTAGCAATCATTTTCACAAGATTAAGAGCAAGCAATGATTAAATGTCTAGTAAATGAATTTGCAGGAATAATACAACCAGCAAGGACATAACAAACCCTTTACAACAGCGCAGGAAAAATAAATATCAATGAACGCAAGTATTTAACTAAGCAAGCTCTGGCTATCTATTCTGTGTATTACACGTAGGGCAAGTTCTGGCTATCTATTCTGTGTATTACACGTAGGGCAAGCTCTGGCTATCGATTCTGTGTATTACACGTAGGGCAAGCTCTGGCTATCGATTCTGTGTATTACAAATAGGGCAAGCTCTGGCTATCTATTCTGTGTATTACATGTAGGGCAAGCTCTGGCTATCGATTCTGTATATTACACGTAGGGCAAGCTCTGGCTATTTATTCTGTGTATTACACGTAGGGAAAGCTCTGGCTATCGATTCTGTGTATTACACATAGGGCAAGCTCTGGCTATCGATTATGTGTATTACACGTAGGGAAAGCTCTGGCTATCGATTCTGTGTATTACACGTAGGGCAAACTCTGGCTATCGATTCTGTGTATTACACGTAGGGCAAGCTCTGGCTATTGATTCTGTGTATTACACGTAGGGCAAGCTCTGGCTATCGATTCTGTGTATTACATGTAGGGCAAGCTGTGGCTATTTATTTTGTGTATTACATGTAGGGCAAGCTCTGGCTATCGATTCTGTGTATTACACGTAGGGCAAGCTCTGGCTATCGATTCTGTGTATTACACGTAGGGCAAGCTCTGGCTATCTATTCTGTGTATTACACGTAGGGCAAGCTCTGGCTATCTATTCTGTGTATTACATGTAGGGCAAGCTCTGGCTATCTATTCTGTGCATCACACATAGGCAATCCAAAGTCACAAAGAAATCTGCAAAAGGCATACCTCAGTCATCATCACTTGCACAGGGTGGGTGCGTGAGGTCACAGGAGGGAAAGTCTGACACCAAAGAAGTGAGAGTGTGTGTGTGTGTGTGTGTGTGTGTGTGTGTGTGTGTGTGTGTGTGTGTGTGTGTGTGTATGTGTGTGTGTGTGTGTGTGTGTCTGTGTGTGTGTGTCTGAGTAAGAAACCAAATTTTGAATAAGTATACAATTTTCAGGGTCAGATGCAACAGATTCTTATCATTCAGTAGTAATTGTTTGTATAAAATGTGTACTTGTGAGGTGGTATGGGCAAGATGAATTTTAATCTGTTTGTGGGCCAGCAGGATCACAAACAAAACATCTGTGTAGCATTACATCTTGGCATATTGGGCAGGTGTGATCTGTGCATGGTAGAGTAGTCAGTTCACTGACTTCACCCCTCACAATGAGAGCTTGTAGTTTTGCATCCCTGGGAGGCAGTCAGGGTGCTACCTGAACAGGAATGATGCCTGCTGGACGAGCTGCCATCATAATGACATCCAGGACTGTGACAATGTGGTCTACCACATTTGGGGTGTGGACATCTTAATCACTGATGGAGCAATGGTAGGAATCCCTCTTCAGGAATGAAATATAGCATGACCATGTTGATTAACACCTGGCAGTTTAGTGGTTCTCCAGCTACTTTAATGCTGCTGACTCTCCTCCAGCAGATGTTCCATTACATAGACTGCCCAATCCAGTGTGTCCTTCATCCTGTCCAAGCAGTCACTCACACAGTCCAGACAGTCTAATACATCAGAATGCACAACAAGCAGTACTTGGGCTATCTCTTCCAAGATCATGGTGGAATATGCCTATACCTCTGTGACAAACCAACACATGTGTTGCATGGCACCTACTGACACACCCACATCAGGAGAAAGGTGACCAGCAAGCCTGCTCATTACATCTCTAGCCACACCCTATGTGGTACCTCACCTTCATGATGGCTATGGGGATATTCAGCTAACTCTACAACCAGAGTACCCACACTGCCCTGCTCATCTGTGTCCCCCTCAACCTGATCTATCCATGAGGGCTTCATGTCATGGGTATGCATAGGTATATCGACTGTGTCTGAAATATGGGAAGGGGATGTGGGAACCACAACTTCAGTGTCAGAGAGCCCCCTGCACTTCCAGACTGCACCTCTTCCAACCTGCATCATCATTAGAGGCTACCGATACTCTGACATCAGGTTATAGGAGTTCCACAGTGTATGTGGCAGTATCACCTCTGTTAGCAAGCAATTAATACAACAAAGAGAGAAAGAGAGTAAAAACTGTTCAAATTTATGTTATGTAAAATGTAATTTAAGGAATAACAGATGCAAATGTAATTAAAAAAGAACTTTAATGTATACATAAATCTACTGTATTTACAATATTAAGAAAAAAAAATGTGCCTACCATGTGCAGGTGGTAATGCAAAATCAGCATGAGATGTGCCTTGACAGACAAAATGGAGACGAAAGTGATTGGGAGGGTGGCCTAATGGTTAAGGTGTTTGCCTTACAAATGCAAGGTGCAGGGTTTGAGTCTCACAAGGGATAATTGACAAGGTTTAAAATGGCTTGCAAGGGCAGTTAGCTTAATACTAATTTATGAACCCATAAACATGGATAATAAGCATCACAATGTAAATGACACAAGAATCAGAAAATAATCCACTCTACATCTGCATAATCAGAGGCAACTTATACAAATTTTTTTCTCCAATTTCCTTCTACAACCCCTTTCTCTCTGTCTCAGTCTTTCTTCTCCACACCTGTCTCTCTCTCTGTATCTATATGTATCTCTCTCTCTATATATATATATATATATATATATTTATGCATATATATATGTGTGTGTGTGTGTGTGTGTGTGTGTGTGTGTGTGTGTGTGTGTGTGTGTGTGTGTGTGTATAGGGTTCCCTTTAAATCAGTAAGTGCTTAAAATAGTGAACGCTGACTTATCAACCCATTAAGAGCAAAACCTTAACATCCAGAAGACACAGAACAGCAATTATTTTCCCTGAGAAAAAAAAAATCGCTGTTCCGTGTCTTCAAGATTTTCAGGTTTCGTTCTTAGTGGATTGATAAATCAGCATCCGTTATTTTAAGCGTTCACTGATTTAATATAGATTTATATATATATATATATATATATATATATATATATATATATATATATATGGGTCTACTTCGACTAACCGAAGCGCCACGTCACCGACACCCGGAAGACTGAGATGGAACGACCGAACAGGTAGGTTACCGAAAACGTGATATCCCGACAGCTGAGATACCGACAACGGCAGCGTGTGAGCGCGATCCGGTAAGTGTGCGAAAGTGAAAGATTTAGGATTGGGGAGCGGACAGGTAAGTGTACGATAGTGAGGGATTTTAGGTTAGGGTGTGGGAAAGGTGAGTGTGGGGTAGTGTCGGACTAAGGGTTCCGGTAAGGTAAGTGTGTGGAAGTGACGTAGAGCAGTGTAGGGAAGGGTTAAGTGTGTCAGGGTTAGAATGCGGGTGGAGTGAGTGTGCGATAGTGACGGGCTGAATGTTTTAGGGTGGGTTAAGTGAGTTAGGGTTAGGGTGCAGGTAGGGTAAGTGTGCGATAGTGACAGTGTTGAGGTTTAGGGGTGGGTTAAGTGAGTTAGGGTTAGGGTGCAGGTAGGGTAAGTGTGCAATAGTGACGGTGTTGAGGATTAGGGGTGGGTTAAGTGAGTTAGGGTTAGGGTGCGGGTTGGGTAAGTGTGCGGTAGTGTCAGACGTTAGGGTTAGGGTTTAGGTTAAGGTCAGTGGATATGTTATTGTGTGCAATGTGTAGTTGACGTTTTTTGTGTCGGTGTAGTGGTGTTCGGTTTTTTTGAGTTGTTGGTGTTTGGGGTCGGTAACTTGTGTGTCGGTGAATCGGAAGTTCGGTGATAGAAAGTAGACCCATATATATATATATATATATATATATATATATATATATATATATATAGATATATATAATGTATATATATAATGTATATATATATATATATATATATATATATATATATATACATATATATATATATATATATATATATATATATATATATATATATATATATATATATATATCTATAGTATAATAAAATTACTGTACATCCAGCTATATATGCACAAACCCTCCCTATCAAAAAAACTCCTATCTAAAGTTAAAACCTCTACTACTGGTCCTGATCAACTGCCCAGTGAATATCTTGAACTTGCAGCAGGTGCTATTCCTTACCCCATATCTATCCTTATAAACCAATCTATTATTGAGCAATATGTGCCAGCTCTTTGGAAAGTATCTCATGTTATCCCTCTTCATAAAGGTGGCACCTCCACGGACTTTACCAACTGAGTTAATCGAAGGAAGGACACTGAGAAAACTCGGAGCTATAATATATAACATTAAGTATCCTGTTTTTTGTTTATTTTGTTCATTTCTTTGTTATTTATAGCACTTTGTGTACTGTGTATTTTTCTAGCTAGTTTCACTGTGTGTGAGGTATTAACTGGAAATTGTCCACTTTTATTAAGCATCTGTTGGGTTGTTTGTTTCTGATAACTTGTTGCAGTTAAACTCTTTTTCCTAGAGGCTCCTTTAGCTGTTTAAAACTTTCATTTAAAGGCTCACTGCTGCTTTTCAGCTGTGAGAAACATTTCTGCAGTTTGTTTCTAAGTAGTGGGGATATTTGTAGCATTTCCATATTCAGGCTTGTATTTGGGCCTAGAGTTTGTGGAGACTGCGTGTCTGAGCACATATTCAGGGACATCTTGTTTTAGCCAAAGCCATCAGGCATTTCTGTGAGAGAGAATTGTTTGAGGTCATTGGCTGACTGAGGTCACCTGGACTACAGCTTAGACTAAGCAGCTCATTGGTTCTTTTGAGATTTCTTTCTTAAAAGCTGTCTCAGATTTCAACTTTCTGTTACCTAAGAAGATCAGTTGTGAGTGTTCTGCCATTTTACACTGAGCTAATCGAAGGAAGGACACTCAGCAAACTCGAAGCTATAATATATAACATTAAGTATCCTGTTTTTGTTTATTTTGTTCTTTATTTCTTTGTTATTTATAGCACTTTGTGTACTGTGTATTTTTCTAGCTAGTTTCACTGTGTGTGAGGTATTAACTGGAAATTGTCCACTTTTATTAAGCATCTGTTGGGTTGTTTGTTTCTGATAACTTGTTGCAGTTAAACTCTTTTTTCTAGAGGCTCCTTTAGCTGTTTAAAACTTTCATTTAAAGGCTCACTGCTGCTTTTCAGCTTTGAGAAACATTTCTGCAGTTAGTTTCCCACCCTCCCTTTCTGTTGGTATAGTGTTTTTATAGTTGGTGGCTTTGCAGTTGCCCACCCCTAGTGTAAATTTGATCTGGGAGCCTCCTTCCAGTCTAGTGTCATTACCTCATTCTACCCAGTACAGGGAGAACATTTGAGAAGGCCAATCAGCTTAGTTTCTGCTACTCCTTTCTCTCTTTCCACTAAAAAAAAAAAAAAAAAAAACCTTTTCTAAGCTTGTTTCCTGCCTTTCATGTGGGTAGTCTAGCCTGGATATAGATTTGCTGTGTCCAGGACTATTTGTAGGCTTCTAGGGCCCAAGACTTTCTGTGTTTAAAGGAAGCCTTCTAGCTTAATTTTGTTTCTTAGAACGAGACCGTTTTTTGTTTCAGCACTTGTTCAGAACTTATTGTAAGCAGTAAATAAGCTACAAATTACTAAAGCACTCAACTTTCCTCACTGTCTAGAGGAAAACAGTTTCTAGTACTTAACAAATAAGCACCTATCCAGGCATGTCTAACAGTCAGCCTCCAGTTTTTTCTCCTGTCTACCTGATGAATCTGGGCATCTTGGGGCAATGCAGTAATTGCCTCATGTACACAGACAACCCTCTCCGCCTACCACCCAACACTACAACCTGTGAGAGATGCACTTATCTAGCCAAACTGGAAGCAAAGCCCTCTTCACCCAAGACTGGACTAGACAGTCAAGAGGAGAAGGTAAACACTTGCACCACACCACACTCAGCACATAATCCCACAAAACCTACACCACCAAAACACACACATAAAAACACAAAACACACACCTACATTTGCGGAGGATCTCAGTAAAAACCTGCCCAAGCCCAGGGACCTCCAAAGCAGAAACACAAGCAACCTATACCCCCCAACACAACCCAAATGACACATAGCCCACAAACTAAGTGTGCCACTCAACCACAGCCCATAAGTCATAACAACGTACCCACCACTCTAGTCATAGGTGACTCTATAGTCAGGCACACTGATGTTCCACTCACCAGGCTAAACAAGGAGAATGTTACTGTCAGCTGCCTGTTGGGTGCCAGGATCCGCCACATAACACATGCACTCAGGTCACTCCACAACAAGTACAAATATGACTCTGTCATTGTCCACGTTGGTGTGAATGACCTGAGATGTACCTCCTTGGACTACATGAAAAGGGACATGGAGGAGCTCTCTGATCTTGTAGCCCAGGCAGGTATGACCCTAGCCCTGAGTATCATCCTGCCATCACCCAGAATGATACCACAGTACAAGGACAAAATGATTGACTTCAACAATTGGCTAAACTTCTGATGTCATTCTAA
The DNA here is from genome assembly GCF_019279795.1 of Protopterus annectens. Taxonomy (NCBI): domain Eukaryota; kingdom Metazoa; phylum Chordata; order Ceratodontiformes; family Protopteridae; genus Protopterus; species Protopterus annectens. Next base: position 1,073,224,646 of record NC_056726.1, on the reverse strand, counting down.
GGGGATCCAGTATCTGTCTTCTTGGGATGACATGATCGACAAGCCACGATGCTTTGCCAGAGATGGAATTGATGACGTCAGATGCCAGAAAAGAGCGGTGAGGTGAGGAGACTGGGCTGTTGAACGCAAACACAAGGAACATTACAGTTCTGAGGTCTAATTTGGGACAGGATATACAACGGAAAGTGGTCCCAATAGCAGAAACATATAAGGATATGGACTTCGGAACTTGGCTTAATTGTTCATTTCACAATACGAATGAAAAAAGGAGAACCAGGAGGTTCCTACTTTTAAAGACAATTGTAAAACATTTAAAATATTGTTACAGAAATACAAGGCCTGGGCAGTTGAAAATAGTTATTTTGAGAAATGTTTAAAAGAAAAAATTGTGCCCAAAGGTCTTAGATTGAATAAGTATCCTAATAATGTGAAGTATGACAACAAGTTCTTTAAAACTGTTACTGGTATTTTAAATGACTGTGGGTTGGCCATTCTAAGGGAGATGATTAAATATAATAATGTGAACATGGAAAACACTAAAAAAGAGATTGATAATTTGTATTTAATTATTAGCACTGATGTTTTATTTTCAGTAGAGGAGTATAAAAACATATATTATAGAGTATTACAGGATGTTGACTATTATGCAAATATTAACATGAACAGAAAGTTGTCAAGATAGAAAAAGATTTAAGGGAATATGAATTGAATCTAGCATATTACTGTGACAGGAGACCAGATTTGAATTACAAAAAGAAAAACATTTATTCTTCTAATAAGTATTATAACAATAATAAATATCAGAGGAAGTATGAATTTAGGGATGGAAAACATTTTTATAATGAATTGGAAGCTACTGGCACTACTGATTATCAAAGATGAAAGCAATGAGAATAGGTTTAACAGGGGGGATGTTATCCCTTTAGAAATAGATGAACCAAGGAGATCAGAAAGAATAAGAAACCGGAATGTACAACCTACATATGCACAGATAGCGGAAAACAACAATCAGTACACAGGGAGACTGCAACGCTAATTACCACTGGAACTTTAAGTAATGTGGAAGAGACAGTAACCGGGGGACAGGAGAGTACTAATCAAGAGACTAATGGTAATAACATCATCAATTCTTTTAACAATTTTAATATATTTAATTATACAGATATTCAGATTAATGAAGACTATTTTAACTTATTTATAAAAGGTTTTAGTTTTGTACCTAGTAACATGCCACTTTTGGATAATATTTTATTAGATATCAAGCTATATACACGGAAATTAAATTTTATTCATAACTTTAAGGATAAAAAATATGAAGACAATAGTGGCAGTATAATGAAATTAAAAAGATCTAGTACCTATAATCCACTGCTACAGAAAGAATTATTAAATTTTGAAAAATGTGTTACGAAGAATATTAGGTATTTATATAATAAAAATCGAAAAGATATTAAAATGGGAATGACAAGTAATCTAACATCCACTGAATTTAATATATTAAATGAGTTTGGTAGAAATGACAAGGTTAGAGTGATGAAGCCAGACAAAGATGGGGGGGGGGTACTAATGGACAAATGGGAATATAATAAGAAAATGCTGGATATTTTAGACAAGGAGAACCAATACGAGATTGTATCAAAAAATGAGATTAATATTTCATATAAGAAAATTGACCTTATAATGGAGGATAATCTCCTTCAAGGTTTGATTGATAAAGACGTGTACAAGTTTTTTAGTGTTCCTAAACTAGTAATACCTATTATTTTTGGAATTCCAAAGGTACATAAATCAATTGTAGATCCCCCTATGCGGCCAATTGTGTCTTCCCAGGGTTCAAAAACTCAACCTTTAGCTATATATGTTGATTATAAACTCAAGTATATTCTTAATAATTTTGAGCACATTCTTATTGACTCATGGGATTTTTTAAAGAAAATTGTGAATTGTCCATATAATAATGAGTACATATTCTTAACAGTTGATGTTAAAGACCTGTTTTCAGTTATTCCCCAAGATGAGGGGTTAAAATGGTTTAATGAGATTGTAACAGGAACGGATGGCCTTACAAATGATGAATACAGAGGGATTCTTGAAAACATGGAACTTATTTTAAAAAATAATTATCTTTACTTTCAGGGGGGAGTACTACCACCAAAAGGAAGGTGTTGCCATGGGGTCAGCTTGTGCACCAATATATGCTAATATTGTGATGTTGTATTGGGAGTTAAATTTCATTTTTTCTTCCATACACAAAAAACATATTATAAAATATTTCAGGTTTCTGGATGACATTTTTATTGTATGGGAGGGATCAGAGAATACAATTGATGAATTTATAAGATATATAAGTCATACTACTAACTTTCTAGAATTTACTTTCGAAATTGGGAAGGATGTTATCCATTTTTTAGATGTTCAACTAGTAAAAGATTATTATAATGGTTGTTACAAATCGAATATTTATCGGAAAAAGCATTTTTCCAATGCCTACCTACATTATAGTAGTGATCACCCCCAGTTCTTAAAAAAGAATATTGTCAAAGGGCAAATGATTAGAATGGCAAGAATGATTTCAAGTGACAGTGATTTCATTATGGAAATTAAAAATGTAGAACAGATGTTTCAGGAGAGAAGTTATCCATCAAGAATTATTGACAATATAGCAGAGTATGTTCTTAAAGGTAGAAATGAAAACAGATATGTAGCACTCCTTGCTATTAAAAAGAGGGGTCTGTCGGATGTATTGGAAGAAAATGGTACTTCTACAGTTAATGAAATGCAAGAAAATAGACAAGGAATTAGTAAGAATAGTAATATAAATGATGGTCTACCCTTCCTTACATTAACTTACCACAAAGGTATGGGGTGGTTAAGAAAATGTATAGATGAGACATGGGGGATGTTTGGTGAAATGTATGGTAAAACTAATACATTTCAGAAGAATATAAAATATAGTTATAGGAGGAATAGGAATATAAAGAACATGCTGGAATATTACAAGACTAATAAAACCAATACAACTATAGGTGCAAATAGAAAACGGGGAACTTTCAAATGTGGACGGTGTGCCCAGTGCTCTTTCATTGCAGAACAAAAGGACTTGACAATACCCAGCGTAGGAATTACTTTGAAAGCTAGGAACTATAGTAGTTGCTATATGCAGGGTGTGGTTTACTTGGCCTTTTGTAAGGTGTGTTCAAAATATTATGTGGGTAAAACTGAGAGACATTTTAGAGCCAGAATATACAAACATATAAGGGACATCAACAAGCAAAATGTGAATAATGCATTATATAGGCATTTGATGAATTGCAAGGAGGATAATTTCAAATTCTGGGTATTAGAAGAAGTTGGACACCTGGAAAGAGGTGGGGACTGGGAAACAAAGTTAGAATATAAGGAAATGATGTGGCAATTGCATTTGGATGCATGTGGAGGGAAAGGCCTTAATGAACACATATCTATTTCTCCTGTTTTAAAAAAAATTTGCTGCTGACCCTAAGAGGGCTGTTAAAAGTTAAGAATAAATGTTAGGAATATATATAATATACATATCATTTCCAAAGAAGATATATAATAATAATATACTAATATATAAAAGTACATTTCATAGACAGGTGGATATATTATATTATATTAAATTATTATATTACATTAAATTAAACTAAATTATTAAATTAAATTATTTAATTATTGTCAAGAATTTTATGTGTGTGTATATATATATATATATATATATATATATATGTGTGTGTGTGTGTGTCTGTATATATATATATATATATATATATATATATATATATATATATATATATATATATATATATATATATATATATATATATATATATATTTTATATATAATTTTTGCACATTTTTATGGTCTGTATAGATGTATTAATTTATTTGATTTATATTTATTGATATTTTTGGAAGTAGGAATATATATATGTGCACATATATTTGTATGTGAGTATACATATATTAATATGTATACACATTTAATTTTTGGTAGAGTTGGCATTATGGTTTACCGTTATTATGTTATTTGTGTTTTCTCTCTATTATGTTATTAGTGTTCTCTCTTTTTAAGGTTTTGATATGACATACTGTTTTTTTCCTTTTTTTCCTTTCTCTTCCCAATGTAATAAGGCATATTAATTATAATTTATAACTTATTTAACTTAATATATTGCAACATATCTTAATATATCTAATACATTTTAATACATTTATATCTACTCTGAACTTGTATACAGTTGTTTTCACAGTTTTAGATTTGACAACTGCATTTAAATGTTTTCCATATAGAAAACAGTTATCTCCACACACAATGAAAACAGTGTGGATTTCACTTTTAGAAGGAAATGAAAGAAATGTGTGTATTAATTAATTTATTGACCAGCCCACTAGTTAATTTATATAAATTGATGTACTTTGTGGTTGTAATTCATCTCTGAAGAAGTCTCCGAAGGGAGACGAAAGCGCTCAGATTTAATTTGTTTGGTGTGAAAATAAATCATTTATTTACTTATATTTTTGCTGGTGGATTCTATCTTTCTGGACTTGTGTGGGAGGACGACCTTTATTGTTCGTGGAACAGGTTTTTTGTTGCTTGTTGTGACAATTTTCGTGCTTTGTGGTTACTAATTGTACAGCTATTCACAGAGTGTGTGACAGCAGACAGAATGATATGCCTGTGAGTTTCTGACACTTGCCGGCCTCAGATACTCTCAGGTGTATATTTTAGCAGCCTCAGGGAATGGTACATATCAGTGGGATACACCCGTGATATATTTCAGATATTCTGCAGTTGTGACTGTGGGGTATTTTGAGTATATGTATTGCTACACCGTTTCTGACATGCAAGTAGTGTGTACTTTAACTAATTGAGAGTTACCATTACGTGGGATTCCACACCTTTCTACCTACTGTTAATACATTTCACAGGGAGTCAGTGGGGCACAGTTAACATTTGTTTGCAAATCAGGAACATCCCTGTAAATCATTCACAGTTGCGAGGTCTGGCCTCTTACCTATTCAAATATGGTGGTGTTTACCCTGCTCTGATAGTGTGTGTGGTTTGCAAGGTGCTACTGTCACAGTATTACCTACTAGCATGGCTGTTTCTCTTATCACACTAATGTAATGCAATTCCACAAGAATTGCCAGTAAAGATACAAGAAAATCTTTGTGTAATAGCCTTCCTATATTCCCTTTACATTCAGTCCTACTATTTCATGATATATTTCTTTCAGCACAAAGTTCTTGTATATCAGTCATGGCTTAGTGGTAAGTCATACAGACTAGTGTTTCCAAGGTCCTGGGTTCGAGACTGACAGAGGAATTTTATTTTACTGCTGAGCAGACTACAGGCCTTGTCATTCAGAGTGACTAAGGCAGTTGTAAGCGGGTTAGCGCTGGTTTGCGCGGTGCTCACACATGCGCACTGTCACTTAGCTTCGCGCACAAACACTTAGCTGAGCGCACACAAGCGCACACCCACTGACTACTGCTTAAAAGTGCTTACTCTCGCGCAGATCCGCGCTAATTTCTTTGAGAGAAAAGAAAATGGGGAGATAGGAAAGTGGTGAAAAAGGGGGCACAAAGAGGGTAGGACAGTAGGAAAACAAGCTCGAGATTTGCAGGAAGGATGTAGGAAAGGCCCATAGCTGCCCATTTCTTTATCAGCAAAAGTTGTGCATATGTGTGTAATTTGGTGTGAAATTTGAAACCTTCCACTCCTGAGAGAGGGGTGAGGACAACAAAATATGTTGTACAGCCAATTGTAATTACCAGTTGACATGTCCAACAGAAATGTCTGCAAAATGGGCAGCTATGTATGGGGCGTAATTTTTTTGTGGGAACAGAGTGCCCTCTTTTATTTTTTTTTCAGGTGAGAGTGGAATGTGAGGTACAGGAAGTAGGTATATTTGGGGAGGTAGGTTGGGGAGGTTAACAGACAAGACAAACAAGACGCATACAGGGGCGGAGTATGACACATGAGGGGAGGTGAACACAATTGATGGGGACGGATGTTTGGATATTGCAAGCCCATGAGCCCACAGATGACAACAGTGGAACTGAGATCCCCACCCATGGTCAGTTACTACTGCGCCTTCACTGCCCAGAACGGGGCTGTGCTGGTGGCTGTGTAGGATGGGCAGGCACACCTGTGAGTTGCGCCACCCGTGCTTCAAGCTGGCGTCGGGGTTCAAGCACAGAATGCCTGATCATGCTATGCACCACAGACCGGACACTTTGGAGGGTGAGTGGATGTTCTCCTCCGGCCATGCTTGCAGAGGGGGGACGAGCCCCATCCCCTGCAGCGCTTCCACCAGAAGGTGGCACAGGGCCACCGGAGGAGGTTCCGGCCTGAGCACTAGTGCCAGGTGCACTCCCCAGCTGAGGTGGGAGAGGTGGGTCCGCTGGAACCCACCTTCCCTGTTGTCCTATGTTTAGCAATATTTTATGACATTTTGGGTTAATACAAACAATACCATTCAAAATCAGTTGTAACAGCATGCATCAGTATTCCCATTAACCAAATACCCATGAATTCCAAACATTGAACAGCAAGCATAACACATGCATATTTTGAGCAACAGTACACAGTCCAACAGCATGCAGGGCTGATTGATGGCAGCAGGCCATCAGGTTTGGATATGTGAACAGGGCACATGCATCAATGTACATGCAAATATGTATGAACCAACAGGACAAATGTCCATGGGAATTAATTGTGAATACACATACCCAGTTTGGTGTGGAATGGCATTATTTGTGAAAATAGGGTAGGGTGAAGAAATATTTCATTTACAACTTCTACTACCTATACATATGCTGTACATATGGGAATACTGATATCCCACCCGTCCCCAGTACTCCCACATTTATAGACACCTAACTACACCCCCATACCTATTCTTCCCGAACATAGCCACTCCCCCATCATCTCCCTCCGCCTACCTACCTAAACATTTACATCCATCTAAGGCAATTTACCATCACCCTAAGACAATGAATTGTACTCCTCCCACTATTTTAAAGCCAAGACTCAAAACTGTACCTTTCATTTTACCGCTCTTAATTACACTATATTTGCTAACTAGATATGAAGTTCAAAATTACTCAGGATTCCACTACCCCAAATACCAAACTAGTACCCCCCTAACTTCACTAGGTACTGAATATACCACCCTCTATCTGGCCTCAAATATTACTAAGCCTACTTACCAGTATTTTAACAGTACTAACCAAAAGCACCCTAAATCCAAATATGGTCTAAAACTACTATTTAAACTCATGAAACTATTAGAGTACCTAAGAAAAAATATAACTAAAGGCGGTGACATCCATCCCAACCCAGGCCCATCATCAACCCCAAACTCTGAAACTCCACCATCTTTTCCCAGGTCATCCACCTCCCTCCTATTTTATCACCTAAATATAAGAAGCCTAAACAATAAGGTACACAACCTACATGCCCTCTTAGCTACTCACCTTTCTGACATAATATGTTTAACAGAAACCTGGCTTAAACCTTCTACTAAAGATAATGAGATCCTTTGACCTGGTGATAACACATTTAGGGCTGATCATACAAAGACAAAGGGAGGTGGATTGCCGTACTTTACAAGAACACATTCAATGTCACACTAAACCCTACTCAACCACCCAAGACCTCCAATGCTGAAATACTGTCTCTAAAACTACAACTCAACAAACAAAAAAGCTTAAATCTAATTGGGATCTATATTCCCCCTGGGAATAACTCTGACACACTGGAGAATACTCTAAATTGGTTAGCTAACAACTGCCCTCAAGAAACTATAGTGTTGGGTGATGTCAACATTGATTGGAACCTATGCCTATCGGATTCCAACCCCACTCATATAAACCTCCATGGATTCTCTCAGACTATATCCTCATCCACCAGAATAGGTAATTCCAACCAAAAAGAGAGTATCCTTGATTGGATACTCATTAATACTCATCCCCATATGTATACATCTGGAACCATTCTCAATGACCTCAGTGATCACCTCATCACATATATTAGAAAAGACAAAATAGAAATCTCTAAACTGCCCATTTACAGGTCCGTCAGGAATAAGAAAATGTTTGACCTCACAAAATTTCAAATGGAACTTAAATCTTGTAATTGGTCAACGCTAAAGTATCTTCCCCTGGATGATGCTGTGACAAATTTTAACTCCACATTCCTAAGCATACTAGATTCTCATGCTCCAAAAAGATCAATCAGAATTAAAGCACAAATAGTACCTTGGCTAACAAAAGACTCCATATCAAAAATCAAACTCAGAAACAAAGCATGGGACAAATGGCGTGCAACAAAGTCACCCCTAGACCGCATTAAATTCCAACAGCTAAGGAATGAGACTAAAAAGGCCATTACAAATGACAAAAAGGATTACTACTGCCAACTGCAATATAAACATCAAAACAATCCTCAAAAGTTCTGGGTGGGCTTAAATAATCTTCTCCAACTGGGTAAATCCAACACTCCAACCCCAGGAGCATCAATTGATAAAAGCCCAGTAGAAGTAGCAAATACCTTTAATACTTACTTTACAGAGACTATTCAATCCTTAGCCAACCAACTATCGGCTACCAGCACCTCAATAACAGATCCCATATCTAAGTCACTCATCTCCCTTAACCTCCAACCTGTCTCCACTTCCCTCATCCGATCCTTATTGAAAAAGCTAAAGCCAACTACCCTTTCTGCTGATCTTCTCCCAGCCGAATATCTGCAAAAAGCCACAGATGTCATAGCATATCCCATCTCAATCCTAATTAATCGGAACATAACCGAGTCCACAATCCCCTCAATATGGAAAATATCTTATGTTATACCACTCCATAAAGGGAGCTCATCCACAGAACTTTCAAACTATAGGCCAATAGCCATATTGTCACCACTTGCCAAAATCATGGAAAAATATGTACAAAAACAACTTCTACACTATCTTACCCAGAATAATCTACTAGCCAATTCACAACACGGATTCAGACCCCACCATAGCACAACCACTGCCCTCCTCTCTTTTACCGACACTATTAACCATAACCGGAATGATAAAAGAATATCCTCGGCTCTCTTTTTGGACTTGTCTAAAGCCTTCGATATGGTTGACCACCAGCTACTACTCCACACTTTGAAAACCCTGAACTTAGACAACCAAACCATACACTGGTTTTATGCTTACCTGTCTGATAGGCAACAAGCAGTACTCTGGCAGAATAAGCTCTTGCGCCTATTATCTAATACCATAGGGGTTCCTCAAGGCTCTATATTAGGACCTCTTCTCTTTTCAGTCTTTATCAATAACCTCTATACAGTCATCCTTGAGGCCTCTTGTATTCAATATGCAGACGACTCTACATTAGTATGTTCTGATACTTCCCCAGTTAATTTGCTATCTACAACCCAGCACATTTTTACTGCAGTAGAAAATTGGCTATCAGGGCGTCATTTGATCTTGAACCCAAACAAAACCAAACTACTACTCTTCCATCCAACCCATAAACCCTCTCCCATATCATTTACTATACAATCCAACAATGGGACTATCATCTCCCCAGACTCCTATACTAAACTATTAGGAGTTACCATAGACAATAAACTTAAATCCGGCATGCACATTAACCATACCATTAAAACAGTAAACAAGAAACACGGGTCATTGTACAGAATTAAAACTTTCCTAACTCCAATTGCCAAAGTGGCCATTTCCCGCTCACATCTTTTCTCTACCCTTCTCTATGCCTCTCCTGTGCTTACTAACCTTAACAAGTCCGACCTAAACAAACTCTCATCTTGCTATAATCACATTGCCAGATTTGCAACTGGTATGCCCTATAGAACTCACCACTGCACTAACCTAAAAAACCTAGGCTGGATAGAACTACCTAACCTTCTCCAGATGAACCAACTCATAGAAGCTTTTAAAATTCTCAAACAACCTGATAACACTCCTGCACTGAAAAATTTAATTCTTCCCTATTCCAATCTAAGCTGTCTTCGCTCATCAAATAGGCAACTTGTCCAAACAATCAAATCCCATAACTCAGGGGGTGACTCTCTGTTTGCCAATGTCATTGGAAAAATATGGAACTCCCTCCCCTGTAACCTCACTCTTACTACCTCCCTGGACCAATTCAAAAAGAAACTAAAACTCCATTTTAAGTCACATTGGCTTTGCCAGTGCTCTAACCCAGATTAGCTCTCCTCACTTAACCTAGATCTCTTTCTCCCCATACTTATCCTAGCTTAACAACTTAACTTTTATCTTCAAAATACCGAACACAATTTTTCCTTGTCCAATCTCTAACCATATCTGTAACCCCTAAACCTCTGTTAAAAAGACAACCTAGGGTATGAACCTATAACCTTAAACCAGAACATTGTATAGTATTCAAGCTCAAAGGCTGCTATTGTCCTTTAACCTAACATGCTTTATAATATTTGTATAGGAACCATTGTATTTTTTTTTTTGGATAGCTATTGCTAGACAGTTTTGTTATGATATATACTGTATATCTTTCTCCTTAACTAGACTACTAAATGTAATAATATGTAATATTGAATATGTATGTAACCTTCTGACATTATGGAGCTTTTCTCCCCGGGCCTCCGCTGAAAATGGACATGTATCCAGTCGGACGATCCCGGTCAACAAATGTAAAATAAAATAAATAAAAAAAAAATAAAAATAAATTTCTAGTAGCTGCAGATATATATACCCTACAGGTCTTAGTACAGTTTCCTATATGTAACCTTAGGAATGTTGGTGATGGGAATGTTACTGCTACATTAATATACATTGCATTTTTATTCATACATGTTCATATCTGGCTGTGTTCAGGTACAGCATCCTGCTACATTTGATTTATATTGCTCTACACAACTGTGGATGTTCAGTATTTCATACAACCGTACTATCTCCATATTGCAAGGGTACAGCAACATATCCAAATTGTGGGACAGACACATTCCAGCTTCAGTACTTTATTACAAACATTTCACTCTTAGTGGGGTGTTGGGCATTTGCCGGGCCTCCTGGATCCAATGGTTCAGTTGGTCCTGCTTTTGTCTCTTCAGGTCCGCATGGTGGTGACTGACCTGTTCACCAGTCCTTGGTATGCCTGTGACACTAGTGAGATCATGTGCCAACCGGTTCCACGCCTCTGCCTTGTACGCACCCCAGAGAACCTGGCCCTGCATGAGTTGAGCCTCATGATCGTGGACTAGGAGCCAAACCATATATTTGGACTCCTCAACACCCCACCTCAGTGCTCGGAAGCGACTGACCTCTCCTACACCTGCCATCCTGACTGCAAATAGGTTCCACAATCAGTTATGCTGTGTATTCCCACCTATGGGGCTTATATATGCCGTTTTTCGAGCACTTATCTGTGATTGGCCATTTTGGAAATGTATCAGCTTAAGAAAACCTGCTTTGTCATGCTTCTATTTCCATTCATTCCTATATATATGCTAATACTGCATCACTCAGTACAACTGTCATGGCTTAGTTGTTCAGTACTTTGACTATGATGCACAGTATCCTGGGTTCGAGCCTGGGCATTGCTTTTTTTTTTTATTTTACTACTTTCTAGACAGGCTACGAGGTGTGTCTGTGTAAAGGCGGCTTTGAAACAGCTTGCTCAACGTTGCCCACCAGTAAGCCGGTTGGCATGCTGCGCAGCTCCGCGCGAATGGGTTACACTGGTTAACGCGTTATTTGGCTATGAGCGCGCATATTACACTGTGTGAAATGTTGCTCAACTACGGGAACACAGTTTCAGTGTGTTAAAGCGCTGCTCAACTCCGTGCACTCATATTACACCTGTTAAACCACTGCTCACCTGCGGGCAGTCATACTCAGCTTGTTAGAGATGCTCAGCTATGGGCACTTATAAATTTTTTTTTTTTATTGTGTCAGATTTCTTCAAAAATACATGGCCCATTTCATTACATTTTACTTAAATTATAGTTTTATATATATATACACATATATGTCAGGGGATTGTTTCGTGCTTATTTCACTAAAAATAAAAAATTATGTTGTTGGGGCTCGAACCGTGACTACATCCTCTTTGGCCAACGTCGCAAATGAGCGCAATTATGGGCAAACATTTTTGAAATTATAAAAAAAAAAATTAAACTGTTGATTTTTACGTTTTACATTACAGTTGGGTTTATAGTCTGTGGGGGCATGTGTGATGTTGTGTTTCTTGACATTTCCACGGACTCGCTCGTGGGTGTTTACTGTCAGGACTGTGACTCTTCTGAGGGCATGTCCCTTTGCAGAACTCGCTGTGCGGACACGCACCCTACTTTCCTACATGGACCGTGTTAGCCTAGGATGTGATTCAGCATGCCCTCACGAATATGCATGGCATGCTGACGTCACACCATTTAACTGCAGCCTCCGTGTAAGACATATTAACTCTTACATGGAGGTTTTGTGAATCCTGCCCATTGTTTATAAACACTTTGTCACATGATAACAAATAACATGTGGGATATAACAAATACACCACATATATAAACAGATAATATAACTCATTCTTGCAGTTATACATTGTTTATGAACACTTTGTCACATAACAAATAGCTTGTGAGATATAACAAATGCACCACATATATAAACACATAATATAACTAATTCCTGCAGTTATAGATTGTTTATGAACACTTTTTCACATAATAAATAACCTGTAAGATATATCAAATGCATCACATATATAAACAGTTAGTATAACACGTTTCTGCAGTTATATAGTGTTTAGAAACACTTTGTCACATGATAACAAACTGTGTGATATAACAAATGCACTGCATATAAAACAGATAATGTAGCTCGTTCCTGCAGTTATACATTGTTTATGAACACTTTGTCACATGATAACAAACAACCTCTGTGACATAACAGATGCACCACATATATAAACAGATAATATATCTCATCCCTACAGTTATATATTGTTTATGAACACTTTGTCATATGACAGCACATAACCCGTGTGATATAACAAATGCACCACATATATATAAACAGATAATATAATTAATTCCTGCAGTAATACATTATGCACCACATATATAAACAGATAATATAACTCACTCATGCAGTTATACATTGTTTATGAACATTTTGTCACATGATAACAAATAAACCATGTGATATAACAAATGCACCACATATATAAACAGATACTATAACTCATTCCTACAGTTATACATTTTTATGAAGACTTTGTCACATAATAAATAACCTGTGTGATATAACAAATGCAGCACATATATAAATAGAAATATAACTCATTCCTGCAGTTATACATTCTTTATGAACACTTTGTCACATGATAACAAATAACCTGTGTGATATAACAAATGCAGCACATATATAAACGGATAATATAACTCATTCCTGCAGTTATACATTGTTTATGAATACTTTGTCACATGATAACAGATAACCTGTGTGATATAACAAATGCAGCACATATATAAACAGATAATATAACTCATCCCTGCAGTTATACATTGTTTATGAATAATTTGTCATATAACACATAATCCATGTGATATAACAAATGCACCACATATAAACAGATATAACTAATTTCTGCAGTTATAAATTGTTTATGAACATTTTGTCACATAAATAACCCATGTGATATAACAAATGCACCACATATATAAACAGATACTATAACTCATTCCTGCAGTTATGCATTTTTATCAACATTGTGTCACATGATAAGAAATAACCTGTGTGATATAACAAATGCACCACGTATATAAACAGATAATATAACTTAGTCCTGCAGTTATACATTTTTATGAACACTTTGTCACATAGGAAATAACCTGTGTGATATAACAAATGCACCACATATATAAACAGATAATATAACTCTTTCCTGCAATTATACATTGTTTATGAACACTTTGTCACACTATAACATATAACCTGTGTGATATAACAAATGCACCACATACATAAACAGATAATATAACTCATTCCTGCAGTTATACATTGTGTATGAACACTTTGTCACATGATAACAAATAACCCGTGTGATGTAACAAATGCACTACATATACAAACAGATAATATAACTCATTCCTGCAGTTATACATTGTTTACAAATACTTTGCCACATGATAACAAATAACGTGTGTAATATAACAAATGCGGCACATATATAAACAGATAATGCAACTCATTCCTGCAGTTATACATTGTTTATGAACACTTTGTCACATGATAACAAATAACCTGTGTGATATAACAAATGCACCACATACATAAACAGATAATACAACTAATTCCTGCAGTTATACCTTGTTTACAAACACTTTGTCACATGGTAACAACCTGTGTGATACAACAAATGCAATGATCAATGCCCATTTCATCTCAAAATATTTCAAAAATTTGGCACTTTAAATACCTGCCTTTAATCCATTTAACATGTTTGATTACTTATTTTAGCTCTATACACACATAAGAACATATAACCTGGATATCAGAAAGCCTCAGCAAATATAAAGCTAATTCCAAGCTGCATTATCATCAGAGACACAACATTTTTAACAGTATGATGGTGCTTCCCTTTCATACAGGCTGTCACATAACTTGTAATCCTTTGATAATTGATGCAATTCATTTGCCCTTTCTAAGTATAATCTAATATGAAAATATCTGTTATGTTTGATTGTAAATTTGCACAACACAACAAATCCTCCACAAAATCACCTTTGTGTGCATGCTTCTAAATAGTTAAAGTTATTAGATTAGTATTAGGCCAACTGCCTTTGTGAGCCATTTTATGCTTAGCCAATTATTCCCTGTAAGATTTAAACACTGTACCCTGTGTTTATAAGGCAAACACCTTAACCATTAGGCCACCCTCTCAAATCCTTTGACAAATCTGAAATATCAGCTTTTTTTAGCAAAATGCTTTGCAGACCACATAATGTTCTTTAGTAATGTGTATTATATGTGATGTTTTATAATCAATAGCTGGATATTTTAGTAATTTGTCTAAGGACTTTCATTCCAACACAGTATGAATGATTTCCACGGCTCCTGGGGGAAGGAATATTTCAGCTCTGTGGTGTTACATTTCCTGTATTGCTTTCCATTGCACAACTAGGCATGAGGCCAGTTAATGTTTCTCATTCACTTTGCTTGACTTGCCAAGTTTAACTCTTTCTTCTTCCTCTGAAAATATTCAGTTTGCTTATTACCAAAACATGGTATATTGTTCTTTAATTAGTGCTCCTTAAATATCAGGTCTGAGCTCTGAACTGCCTTAAACAGGATTTAGGTGCTCCTGCAGCACAATGGAAACGGATCACGTGGAAAAGATGGAAAAGAACCAGAAAAAGAGGCCCAAGGGCTGGAATCACTGGCAGACTAAACACAAACCCATTCAGGCCTGCATTGCCATCTTTACTTCTAGCAAATGTGTGCTCTCTGAACAGTAAGATGGATTACATAATGCTGCAATTAACATTACAAAACAAGATGAGAAGCTCTTGTGTATTTATGTTTACAGAGACTTGGCTGCATAATAAATCAATGACAGGGCAATACAATTAGCAGGGCTCACCCTTTTTCATGCAGAGACAATACACTCAGTGGTAAATCTAGTGGGGGGGGGGGTTGCATGTCTATAAACAACAGCTGGTGCATGAACTGTGAGATTGCCCTTAGCCACTGCACTGATAACATAGAGCTCCTGACAGTGACATGCAGACAATTTTATCTACCTAGAGAGTTCATTAGCGTCAGCATCATTGTGGCTTATACCCCCCCAAATGCAAACATTAATGAGGCACTAAACATGCTGCACAATTCAATATGTGAGCTACAGACTAAGAACCCTGACTTTGCTCACATTATAAAAGGGTATTTCAATCAGATAGATCTGAGATCAGTGCTACCGCATTACTGCCAAGATGTGGTATTTACAACAAGAGGAATCAAATACCCTCGATAAAGTATGCACCAATTTTAAGATGGCATAAATAGCAGTCCAACATCCATACTTGGGCACCTCTGACAACCTTAGTATCCTGCGAATGCCAGCATACAAACCTGCATTGATCAGAGAAAAAAACAGCTGTGGAGCAACTCAGGGTATGTACAAATGGAGCAATAGCAGCACTTCAAGACTGCTTCGACAGCAGTACCAGGAGGGTCTATATTACATTATCAAAATCACAGAAGTTTGAACGATGTAATATCGAACCGGGAAGTTCAAAATCCAAAAAGTACAAACACACAGAACAGCAATTATTTTCCCAGGGAAAAAAAATTCGCTGTTCCAGTACAAAAACAAAAAAAAAAAACATTTACACTTTAAACTTATACTAATGGGGGAGCTTCTCCCCCATGCCCATTAACATGGGGGGCTGTGCCCCCCACCACCCTATTAAAATATATCAACTCTGAAATCGCACGACAGTGGAGGAAATAGCAAAGCCGTGAAAATGGTCTACCGATTTTTTTCTCCTGGGAAAAAAATCAGTGTTCCGTGGCTTCGCTATTTTCACATTTCGGACATATGGTTTCCATATTACAACATTCGGACTCCTGTGAGCTTGACGTTGTAATATAGACCCCTACCTGGAGCATATTCAAAGAAGTTGCAACAGGTGACCAACTTACCAACTTAGACAAACACAGAAATAGTGATGGCTTATATATCTAAATGCATAGATGATGTGACTATCAACAAAAACATCATCATAAGGGCAGACCAGAAACTCTGGCTCATAAGTAAGGTATACGAGCTTCTGAAGGAATGTAATTTTGCATTTAAAATGAATGATAAGGAAGGTCTCAGAGTGGCAAGGGCAAATCTGAGGAAAGGGATAAAAGAAGCAAAGAGGACCTGTGGAAAGAAAGTCCAAAGCCACTTCACTGATATGAGAGACTCCAGATGTATGTGGCAGGGTATAAAAGCAATGACTGAATAGAAGCCCCGCCAGTCCAATGCGAAGACAATATAGAATTCCTGGACAGAATGAACACCTTCTTTGGCAGATTCGAGGAAAAGGACACCTCCAAGGCAGTGAGACTTTCCACAGAACCAGGAATCAAAGTGCTTAGTCTAAACTCAATAGTGAAGAGGACACTGTGACAGGTGAATCCTACAATGGCAGTCAGACCAGACAACATCATGGGAAAGGTGCTGTAGGACTGTCCTGAACAACTAAGCACTGTAGTCAATGATATATTCAACATCTCCCTCTGTCAAGCAAAGATACCCAAATCCTTCAAAAACACAAACATCATACCACTACTAAAGAAATCAGGCCTAAATGACTACAGAACAGTAGCTCTCACATTCACCGTTATGAAGAGCTTTGAAGTGTTGGTCAAAAAACACCTGACAGCAGACCTCCCAACAGCACTGGATCTACTTCAGTTCACAGATCATGCCAATCGCTACACGGTGGATGCTATTTCAATTTCACTGCATCTCTCATTGGCACACCTAGAGAATAAGGACAGTAATGTCCGAACGCTGTTTCTTTATTTCATTTCAGTATTTAATGATGTCACCCCACTAATAATCGAGACACTGGTTCATCTAGGTATTACTACCCACATGTGCAACTGGATCATGGACTTCCTGACAAACAGACCCCAAAAAGTTTGTGTGGGCAAAAATTCCTCAAGTAGCATCAGAATTAACACTGAAGTACCCCAGGGCTGTGTGCTGAGTCCACTTATGTTTACCATACTGACAAATGACTGTAAAGCTCAATTCAGCACCAAACACATCATTGAATTTGCATATAACACTACAGTCATTGGCCTCATCAGTAAAGGAGACAAAAAAGCATATAGAGACGAGGTGGACTCTCTGATTAGCTGCTGCGCAATAAACAACGTTAACCTTAATGTCATCAAAACCAAGGAGATCATAATGGACTTTAGGAAAGGTCAACCAGCTCAGTCTCCTCTCATGATTAATGGTAAGATGGTGGAGAGAGTAAGGAGCACAACATTTTTGGGGGTCCATATAGTGGAGGATCTCTCTCTTGGTCAATCAACACCAATCACATAGTAAAGATGGCTTATCAACATCTGCATTTCCTTAGAAGGCTGAGAAAAGCAAGCCTCCCACCCTCTATCCTCTTCACTTTCCACAAGGATACCATAGAGAGCATCGTAGCTTGCAGTTTTATGGTTTGGTATGGCAGCTGTTCAGCAGAAGATCAAAAAGATCTACAAAAAGTAGTGAAAGTTACGAAAAAATAACTTGATCCAAACTACTAGTGATGTAGAACTGTGCAAGGCATGGTGCTACTAAAGAGCTACAAAAATAATCAAAGATTCTACCCATCATGCTTATGAACTGTTCACATACTTGTCATCTGGAAAAAGATATTGCAGCATACGCTTTAAGATGACCAGGTTCAAGAACAGCTTCCTCCCTCAGACAATTAGACTCTTCAACTCTGGCAACAGTCTTAGGGAAGTTGGAAACTGACAAGTCATGGGACAGCTAATTAACATAGTGAAAAAAAAATCAAGCAATATCTCACATTCTACACACTATCAATACTTGACAATGTGCAATACCAAGCTGCTATATGGGGGATAGGATGTTAGAATTCTTGTGCAATAGGTTACATGTGCAATAAGGAACCAATCAGCTGGTAATAGTTATTGTTAAAGAAGTTGAAATAAGAAGTAATAAGGAATATGTAAAATACATGTTGGAATCTACATGTCCTCCCTGTGGTCACGTGGGTTTCCTCTGGGTGCTCCGGTTTCCTCCCACATCCCAAAGACATGCTGTAGGTGGATTGGACACTCTAAACTAGCCCTAGGCATGTGTGTACATGTGTGTGCCTCCCGTCGAAGGTTGGGCTATGGGCTGGCAACTTGACACCGTAAAACTCTACTGCCAGTCAAGAGCAGACAGGTGATCCACTGTGGCAACCTCTAACCGGGAAAAGCCGAAAGAAAAAGAAGAAGTTGAAATGATAAATGTTATGTTAGATGTACGTGTAAATGTATGTAAATTATATGTCTTTTCAATTTAAGCCTGATGCAAGTAATTTCATTTAGACTATACTTGTGTAGGTCTAAATGACAATAAAGTTTACTTTGACTTTGACTTTGAAATGTGCCACCTCTTCCACTCTCCACACATTCTTATATTCCAGAGCATTTTCTTGAAAATCAACATAAAAACTATAAACCAAGCAAATGTAAATACCTTGTGAACAGTAAATACTATTAAAAAGATCAAAGGTACTTTTCTGTTAAATCTCTACCACTTCGCGCTGCTGTGTTTTGCCGATATTTTGTCGGCAGTTTGGATTGCTTTCTTTCCAACAGCACTGAGAAAGATGATATTAAAAGAAATTGGATGCTGTTCCTTAAAAGTAAGTAAGATGGATCAGTTTGAAAAACATTTTGGTTATATTAGGTAAAAATGGAGATAACAGTATAGGAAGCAGATCAGATTAAAGAGCCAAATATATTTTTTTAAAGAAGTAAATGAACATTTGATCCTCTTGCAGAAGACAAATACTTGATGGCAAATTGTTTGTGTTCTTGACTTGCAGTAAGCATTTGGATATTTTCCCTTTAATAAATCAACACTGATCTCTACAAATAAAACAAAGTTTACTAAAGTGTTTTGGTTTGCTTATGGACAACTTGGGAGAAGGAAGATCCACTGAAATTCCGTGTTGTGGAGACAACAGTAAATGCTGTGTGCTGTAAACCTAAGTGGAGCACACATCAGTGTCAGCTGGCAGCCTGAATGACTTTCAGTTACATTCAACAGACTCTAGTTCATGTAGATCAGTACAGCCTCCTCTTTCTGCCTAGAAGTACAGTGGCTAAAATATTTAAATGAGGCTTTTGCCTAACCATGATGCTTTTTTCTCATTAATGTCCTGGAAGATGGGTGATGTTTTCATTATGGAAGAAAAGAGGGCTACTACTTACAACTGACAAGAAACAATTTACTTCATAACACCACTGCAGTCTCTACACTGCAGTTTAAGACTCAATAAGGCTTTTTTATGATTATGCATACAACAGTTGGACACCAATGCTCACTATAACATAAGGAAAGTAAGTCATGGGGGATTGTTTTCTGCAGCTGGATGAATGAAAATGTTAACAGGGAACTGTCATTGTGGAAAAAAAGGGATTACAGTCTTATCAAGTACTACTGTGATCCCTGTTCCATACATTACATGTGTTACATACATTAAACGTGAAGTGGTAGGGGTTTAACAGAAAAGCACCAGATCAAAACAGCAGTGTTGTAATATATTGTAAGAATGCAATGCAGATGCTTTACTTTAATGTTTAACCAAGAGCTTTTTATATTCTGGAGACCATATAACCCAGACATGTTGTATCACGGCTCTTTTATTCAGCCTAAGTTGACATTTCTTATCACAGCAATAATTTCCTTTCTGCAGAATTCCTTACTGAAATATTTAGGAAAGTATAAAAATATGTTTTTGTATAATTAACAAAATAAATAGCACCGCATATCTCGGAAAATATAAAACATGATTCAGTTTCCTTCAACATTATCTAAGGTTTCACATGATGCCATGAACCACTTTGCAAGTCATTTGGTTTTGAAATATTAATGCACATGTGGAATTGTGGATATTTTCCTAATTATTAGCATCCAACTAGCAATGTCTTCATTATAGTTCAGTTTACTATACATAGACAGTTACAATGTATTTTGTTCCTCTCTCCCATCATGTTATTTTACAATATGACCCCGGATGACATGTAGCTCTCTCTGTCACGATGAATAATGTGACAAATTGTGATTAGTATTTCCACTTCTGGATTAACACATTAACACATATGTGGTGCAGAATGTCAGACCACTAGTAGGCTTCACATATCTTACATTCCAGAACATTTCCTGATTAATAAACTTAATAAGTATAACATAAACACTTGTAAATATTTTGGGAAGAAAGTATGTAATTTATATACCTATCCATTACGTAAAACTTCTTGCTACATGTCTCATAATACAGCCTTGACATTGAAGGTTAGACATCTTTCTATTAAAAAATAACATATTTGTGACACATAAATAATGCAAACTAATATTTATAAATGAGTACTACTGCACAGATACCATGTGGAGATCTGTTTTAATTATGCTCACTCTGCACATTTGTATACCCCATTTAATCCTTCAGTGCTACTGTTTTTAATCCTTTTAAAAACATTTTCTAATAAATAAAAGTAAGTATTCCAATGTCAAAAGCAAAAAGTAGATTCCAGTGCCTCATGAACTTCAAATGGAAATATCAGATAAGTGCATCTGTTTACAAATTACATGACAGTTTATATTTCAGATATTTCAGTAAAGCAAAAGACATTTCAGAGTTTCTGACCTGTTTATGTTTATAGTATTTTGTTCTAACCTAGCACTGTTTCTTACAAAACTTCCAGCCATATCCCAACTTGAATCCCTCTCATCATAAACTCAGTATGCAAAACAATCTCCACACATATTCATACAATAAACAAAATGAACAGTTGTATTACCCAGTTCCTTATAAGTGAAAACCAATATAATAAAACAATGAAAAAATAAAATGGCTTTTTTTTCAACAAATGGTTGACCTTCTTTTAGGAGGCCTGCTATTCAGACTCCTAGTCAACCAGACATTTTCTCCTCTAAAAAATAAAGTGAAAAGGCAACCTTTCTAGTACAGCCTCAGGAACCACAACCAGTTTGATCCTCACACTGCAACCACCCAAATCTTAAATCATTATACAGATCACTGCTTCTGTATAAAAGGTCCAAGTCTCTAGGAAAGTATATGCCAACAAAGATAGCATACCTCATCTGACCTAAAAGTTAAGACTCAGCTAAGGGCCCATTTCCTCATATAAGCCAAATGTCATTGTCTCTCATCCAGCCATATCATCTAAGCTGAGCTATTCCATTCTCCCTTTCTCTTATTAATAACTCTTAACTATTAACTCATAAGGCAGATTCTGTTGCAAAATTTTTCATTTTCCATTTGCTTAAAATTTTGTTAAATATAACTTGTTCAATTATATACAAACATTTCTAACAACCTTTACTCAACTATCCTATCATTCCCACTTAGACAACATCAGCTGTAATTATCTCACAAACACCTCATATGCTACATGACATTTGATTTATTGTAAATATATATATTGCAATTTTATGTATTCTTTTCATTTTCAGTATCAGCAAGAAACTGCAATCCCTCATAAAATCATACAAGGCGAGCTTTGAAAGAAAAATTGCCAAGGACTCCAAAGATAACCACAAGGCATTCTTTAGCTATGTCAAAAATCTAAGTGGCAATGCTCAGATCTGCTCAGAGTTAGTGCAGAATGGCACACAATACACTTAACCGACCGATATCGCCAACATCCTGGCAGACAGGTTCAGCGCAAACGTCACCCCCCTCTCACCCCCAAAAGGGCCCATAACCATTCCAGAAGAAAGTAGAGTCCCTGAAATCACAGACACTCAGGTTAAAACAGCCCTCTCCAAAGCCAAAAACACAGCATCAGTGGGACTGGATGGTGTCCCAGGCTGTCTCCTACACGAGCTCAAAGATGAACTAACCTCTCACCTAAATACACTGTTCAAACTCAGCCTCTTTACAGGCTACATACCCATAGAGTGGCGCACAGCAATGGTTATTCCGCTCCACAAAGGTGGAGCCACAACAGACCCTGGGAACTATCACCCTATAAGCCTGACTAGCTTGATCTGCAAGGCTGTGGAGCACATCATCATGGAACTCATTAACAGAGACATTGGGAACCTTCAAACACTGGACCCTCTCCAGTTTGTCTTTGTTAAGGGCAGATCATGCCTCCTAAACCTTCTTTGAGACAGTTATCAAGGCTATAGATGAGGGAAAGGTTGTACACACAGCCTACTTAGACCTCGCTAAGGCCTTCGACACCATTCCGCATTCTGGTATTATAGACACGTTCACCAGCCTGAACATAAACCCCTACATCACAAGATGGGTTGCCAACTGGCTCATGGAGAGAACCCACATGGTGAGAGGTGTGGGATCTAGGTCTGACTCTAAACCAATTACAAGTGGTGTTCCCTAAGGTTCAGTCCTAGGACTCCTCCTGTTCAGCATATGCTTCTCAGAGGTACAGGCAAGCACAGGAGGACTATGGCTGACCAAGTTCGCAGACGACTGCAAACTAGCGGCTATAATTGACTCTCCAGCTGACACAGACATCTTCCAAAAGGGTCTTACTGAGACGGATACCTGGTGTCAAAATCATGGCCTCAAGCTAAATGCAAAAAAGTGCATAGTCATCCCCTTTGGAAAAAACAAAGTACCCACAAACTACCACATAGGTGGTAGTCCCCTAAATATGGAAGATGTAATAAGGGATCTGGGGACTCAATTAGATAGTAATCTCACCTTTGATAATCACATTGCCAAAGTGGTTAGAAAATCTTTCTACGTGGCCCACCTAATCATAAAAGGGTTCGCATCCAGATCAAAAGAGGTCATTGTGCCCCTCTACTCATCACTCATCAGACCCATCATAGAGTACAACTCCCCATTTGGGATGTA
Source organism: Protopterus annectens (assembly GCF_019279795.1). Lineage (NCBI taxonomy): Eukaryota > Metazoa > Chordata > Ceratodontiformes > Protopteridae > Protopterus > Protopterus annectens. Next base: position 1,073,200,978 of record NC_056726.1, on the reverse strand, counting down.
CCCTACAAGACATCTGCAACAGCTGGAAAGACCACAGAAGTACCTCACCAAGAGGATCACTGGCCTCAAACAGATGCTCTATGTAGCTCGAATGAAGAAACTCCATTTGTACTCGGTTGCATACCGCCTACTCAGAGGTGATCTTTGCCTGACATACAAGGCCATGTCCAACCCAGAATTGATGGACATGCTCCACCTAAAGAAAACCTTATCCCCTCGAGTCACATGCTCTAGGGATCTAAACCTCACCACAACAATAAATAGGACATGCAGGAGGGATAGATTCCTGTCCCAGAGACTTCCCATTCTTTGAAACAAGATTTACATTAGGCAGAGCTCCTCACTAACACTCTTCATACTTGTATTTATTAGTGTGAGCTTTGTTAATGATAAGTATGATGGATTGTTATTCTGTGACCTTATTTTAGTTATTTTTTTCTAAGTATTATGTTATTTTTTTCATATTTCAGAGTATGTTTCTACAAGCAAACTGAATGCAGGTAAAACATTAAGCTTTAATTATATAATTTTAAAAAAAGAAGCATATATGTTATTAATCGTTCATTTTATGTGTTAACTGAGTGATAATACACAGCAGAATAACAGAATGGCTGGCATCAAGCAGCCCAAAATGCCTATAGGTGTTCTGAGACCCAATTCCTCAGGTTGGGGGTCTCATTGCCTTTGAAGGCTGGGATTCCCCTATCCAAAAGATGCTTCAACAAAGTATTAGTTTAAGGGTGTGCACACACAACAAAGTATTATTATGAGTATGCACACTTATACAACCAGCACATTGTATGTTTTTTATTTTTTATATTTTTTCCCCTAACAGATTTGCTTGTTTTTCAACTGAAATGTATAGGTTACAGGTCACATTAAAGGTGGGAAAAGTGGGTCTATATTAGATTATCGAAGTTTCAGAACTTCGAACACCATACGGTTGACACCATATGATCAAAGTTCTGAAACTTTGAAAATCTAAAACAAAAAAAAAAAAACAAAGGAAAGTAAACAAAAAATGTTTTAGCAGGGGGGCAAGCCCTACTGCCCCCTCACACCCCCCACTACTTAAATATACTAATTCCAAGAGCGTGCTACAGCATACGAAAGGGAAATCTTCCCTTTCCACACCATTCTCCATTAAAGTGCGATCTTGGAGTTGGTATATTTAAGTAGTGGGGGGTTGGGGGTGCAGGAGGGCTTGCCCCCCTGCTTAAAGCACTTGCTTTTGTTTTTTGTTTTTTTTTCGAAGTTTCAGAACTTCAATCATATGGTGTTGACCATATGCTGTTTGAAGTTCTGAAACTTCGATAATCTAAGTTTTGAAATGATTTATTGTGGTCTCATTTTTTATATCACAAAAAAGTGGCATTTTAACAGGGGTGTGTACACTTTTTATATGCACTGTACCAACTCCGAGATCATACTACAGTGGGAAAATGGGCAAAGGTCACCATGGTGGCCAAGTGGTCCCTATCCTACATTAACTTTAAAGTGTTCCAAGTGCTAATTATAAAAAAACTACCCAGTTTACTCATACACAATAGGATCACCAGTTACCTACACACACTGACCACTGCTACTAACCAACTTGCACTCAGTGGCAACATCCACCCAAACCCAGCCCCTCCACTACTATATCCACCGCTACAAACCTACACGGACCTAATATGCCCTGCAAGCAAAAACCCTCTGACCTCTTAATGCTCAGCATAAATATCCGCAGCATCATGAATAAAACTGAAGAGCTACATGCCTCTATATCCTTCTATAACCTTGACATTGTAGTCCTAACCGAGACCTGGCACAATCCCTGCATCAAAGAGCCCACCATAGCCCCTCCTGGCTACAACATCCTTAGATGTGATCGAATAAGTAAAACAGGTGGGAGCTTTGTTCTACTTTACAGACACATCCTTACTCTCCAACAAATATGTAAAGATATCCCCACTTTCAGCTATGCAGAAACCCTGTTTGCAAACATAAAATTAAACCAGGAGAAACAACTCAACATTATAGGTGTCTACTTACCAGCACCTGACAATATTGCCACTCTAGAGTCCATTTTACATTGGACTGCCACCACCCTCCCTCAGGAGACACTTATCTTGGGGGACTTCAACACTGATTGCACCTCTATCACAGCATCATCCCCAAAGTACCACTTAAACCTATTTAATTTTACACAGCTTATCCAAACCCCCAGCCATATAGACAAATGCACCAAAAATGAATCCATATTAGACTAGATCCTAACCAACAAGCCTTCATCTGCAAATATATCTGGTACGTTACCCGACTCTCTCAGTGATCACCTAACCACATTCATAGCAAGACAGCACACATAACCCATAATAACCCAATTCTACTTTCTAGCTGTAGTTCCAAAAATTTCCTACCAGACCAATTCATCAACACCTTAAAAAAATAAATTGGTCACCTCTTAAAACTCTACCATTAGATGATGCAGTGGAGTACTTTAATACTACCTTCTTAGGAATCCTTAATCTTATAGCCCCACAACGTATAATTCATACTAAAACCAAACGAGCCCCCTGGATCTCAAAGGACACAAGATCCCTGCTCAAATAATGAGACATTGATTGGACAACCTGGTGTACCAACAAAACAAATACAAATCGACAATACTTACTAGAGCTCAGAAACAAAGCAAAAAATCAAATGTCTAATGACAAAAAAAGTTATTATATCCAGCTACAAAATACTCACTACAACAATCCACAAAAATTCTGGTCTACAGTCAATCACATTCTCCAACCAGGTAAAATCACCTCCCCAAACTCTAACATTGAAGGTAATAACAATGATATTGCCATGCAGTTTAATGTCTATTTCACCTCCTCCATCCAAAAGTTATTCAACAACTTCCCCATTACTATTGCAAATACCCCAAAATACAAAACTGTCATCATAACAGCAACTCCCAATTCTTTCTTAAACCAGTTCCAACTGACCTGATTCATAAACACCTTGCCAAACTGAAACCCACCACTCTCACTGCAGATAAACTCCCCATTGATTACCTCAGGATTGCCACCTCTGCCATCACCTATTCTATTTTCATACTCATCAATAGATCCGTAGCTGAACACACTGCCCCCTCTCTCTGGAAAATTTCTTATGTCACCCCCCTGCACAAAGGTGGTTCCTAGACAGAACTTAGTATTTATCGTCCCATAGCTATACTATCTCCCCTATCAACAATCTTAGAAAAATGCGTAAACACCCAACTACTGAATCATCTTCCTCAATATAATCTGCTAGCAAATTCCCAATATGGATTATGGCCAAACCATAGTACCACCTCTGCCCTTATATCCTTTACTGACCACGTCAACCAACAAAGAAATCTCACTAACTTAGTATCTGTTGTCTTCCTAGACCTGTCAAAGGAATTTGACACTGTGTCCCACTGCAAATTATTATCAACTCTCTCTGACCTCAGTCTGGATAACTAATTTCTGCTGTGTTTAAAAATTATCTGTCCCTCTGGCAACAAGCTGTTAAATGGCATAACTATCTCTCCGCTCTCCTCTCAGTGGGACAAGATATTCCGCAAGGATCCATTTTTGGTCCCTTACTATTTTCCATCTTTGCCAATACCCTCCCCTCGGCTACCCAACAAACTAATATAGTACAGTATGCTGATGACACCATCCTTACTTGCTCAGCCCCCTCTCTACAATTACTCCAAGATAGAACCCAGGAAGCCTTCCCTACAATAGAAAAATTGCTAAATTCCTCCCAACTCATACTAAACCCATCTAAGACACAACTCATGATCTTCCACCCTTCCAAAACTTTCACCCCCTACCTCACCATTCTCAATAACATCCTCCAACAATACGCTTATCACACCACTTACTGAAGCCACGCTACTAGGTGTAACTATTGACCAAAACCTAAAATTCAACAAACATATAGCAGTAGCAATTGCCAAAGTTCATAAAAAACTAGGTTCACTCTACTGCTGCAAGATTTTCCTCACACAGGAATCCAGAATACCTATCTTTTGTACCCATCTACTCTCCACCTTACTATACACTTCCCCAGTCCTAACTAACCTAAACAAATCTGACCTTCTGGAAGTATATGCCTGCTACAATAAAATCTCAACATTTGCAACCAATGCTAAGTTTCATAGGTTCATAGGTTCATAGATAGGTACTAGGCTATTGGCCCAAGGGCCTAAGTAAGCCTAGCCAACAAAGTTCCCTGACTTACACCAACCCAAGAAAGTTAATTTCATGTGCCCCTGTCAAGCTGAGCCGCAGAAGTGATCCCTAGAGTGTAGTTCCTATTTCCCATCCACTCATCAAGATTTTTCTTGAAGAGTGCTAATAAGGAACTTTGCTTGACATAGATGGGTAGCTTGTTCCAGAGTATGGAAAGTCTCTGGGACAGAAATCTATCCTTCCAGCAAGTCCTGTTTATTGTGGTGACAAGGTTTAGGTCCCTAGAGCATGTAGCTCAGAGGGATTGGGATTTATTTAGGTGTAGCATGTCCAAAAGCTCTGGGTTTGACATAGCTTTATATGTTAGGCAGAGAACACCTTGGAGTAGGCGATATGCTACAGAGTAAAGCTGGAGTTTTTTTGAGACGATCAGTGTAGGGCATCTGTTTCAGGCCAGTAATCCTCTTTGTGAGGTACTTCTGTGGCCTTTCCAGCTGCTGCAGATGTCTTGTGAGGTACATTCCAAAAGGGGCGTTGTACTCTATAATGGGTCTAATGAGTGTCGAGTAGAGGGGAACAATGACCCCTTTTTTCCTGGATGAGAACCCTTTTGTGATGAGGTGTTCCATGAAGAAGGATTTCCTGACTACTGTGGCAATGTGTTTATTAAAGGAGAGACTACTGTCATCCTGGGTCCCAAGGTCTCTTATCACACATTCGCTGTTAAGAACACTGCCACCTATGTGGTAGTTCATGAGTACATAGTTTTTACCAAATGGGATAACAATGCACTTTTTGGCATTGAGCTTGAGACCATGGCTCTGACACCAGGCATCTGTCTCAGTGAGGCCCTTCTGTAGGATGTCCACCTCATTTGGGGAGCCGACTATAGCTCCTAGTTTGCAGTCATCTGCGAGCTTTGGTAGCCCAAGGCCTTCTATGTTAGCCTGTACTTCAGAGAAGTAGATACCAAACAGGAAAGGTTCCAGGACTGATCCCTGCGGTACTCCACTTGTCACTGTTTTGAAGTCAAATTTGGAGTCTGCAACTTTTACATTGTGGGTTCTGTCAGTGATCCAGTTGGCAACTCATCTTGTGACATAGGGATTTATACCTAGTTTAGTGAGTTTAGCTATAATTCCAGAATGGGGGATGGTGTTGAAAGCCTTGTCGAGGTTAAGATAGGCTGTCTGAACCACCTTACCCTCATCTACGGCCTTGGTGACTGTCTCAAAGAAGTCAACCAGGTTCAGGAGGCATGATCTATGTTTCACAAACCTGAACTGGGTGGGGTCCAGAGTTTGGAAGTTAACAATGTCTTTGTTTATGAATTCCATGATGATATGTTCCATGGCCTTGCAGACCAGGCTCATCAGGCTAATAGGGCGATAGTTCCCACTATCAGTGGTGGCTCCCCCTTTGTGGAGTGGGATAACTGTTGCTGTGCTCCATTCAGTGGGCACAAAGCCTGACATGAGGCTATGATTGAACATGGTGCTTAGGTGGAGAGCCAGTTCGTTCTGAAGTTCATGTAAAACGCAGCCTGGGATGTTGTCCGGTCCCATGGAAGCTGTGTTTTTGGCTTTAGAGAGTGATGCTTTTACCTGTAAAGTTGTGATTATAGGGACGCTGCATTCTTCCTGTATAGATATGAGCCATTTAGGGGGTGAGAGGGGGGTAAAGTTAGCACTGAACCTATCTGCCAGTATGTTGGCAATATCAGTTGGTTCTGTAATTTTCATGCCATTGTTCTGTAACTCTGAGCAGATCTGAGTGCTGCCATTGAGATTCTTGACATAGCTATAGAATGCTTTCTGGTTGTCCTTAGAATCAGTGGCAATCTTGTTTTCATAGCTAGCCTCAGAGGATCTTATAAGGGATCTCGGCTTCATGCTGAGGCTGACCAGGGAGCTCCTCCACTAATAGGATTTTACTCTCTTTTGCAACAATTTCTTACTTCTGTTGTAGAGTTTGTTTATGGCAGGGGACCACCAGATTGGCTTCCTTTTTTTGGAGGATAGCGTCTTGGTTCTGTTTGGGATAGCATGATCCATGCACTCGTGTAAGTGCTTATAGAGTGCATTTGTGTAGGATTCAGCAGTCGTAACTGTATTGTCCATCTGCATGGGTGTCAGGAAGTTCACCACTTCTGTCTTAAGAAGTGTGAAGTTGGCTTTGGAGAAATTTTTTACCATGGTTTCCTTAATGGGGGGGTGGGGGCGGGATGTGGATATCTAGGATGATTAGATTATGGTCGGATCTGACCTACGAGGAGTTGACTTTAGGTGTGGAACACCTGCCACTCATGTTGGTAATGACTAGGTCTAGGATATTTTTGACCCTGATGGGGGGTGTGGATATGTTGATCCTGGGCATTGGAATTTATGAATTCCAGAAAGCGCTGAATGAAGGAGTTGGTACATGAGTAGTTTTCCCAGTTAATGGTGGGGTAGTTGAAATCGCCCAATATTAGGGTGTTTGAACTCTAATATTTTCCAGTATATCAAGAAAAGAAGAATGGGAATTCTGGGGCATGGTGGGGGATCTGTAGCAGGCTACAATTTGGATTGCAGTTTTGCACAGAGTTAGTTGCACTTAGATAACCTTGGCTGCATTATGCTGAGCAACTAGCCTTGAGGTGTGGATATTCTTAATAAATATGGACACACCTCCACCTTTGGTGTTCCGGTCCAGGTTAGATGGCCGAAAAGTGTGGCATGAGTTTTAGTCTGGTAATGCAGGGGTGCTCTCTGGAGCCTTAAACCAGGTCTCAGTCACTGCAAAGACATTGATGTTCTCCATTTTAAGGAGTGCCTCGAGTGAGTGCATTTTGATATTCAGACTTCCAGCATTGAGTAGAATTACCCTAAGTTTTTGCTTGCCTGTTCCTGTTATGGTGGTGAATTTGTCATTTGAACCTTGCCTAAAAAAGGCACTATAGGGGCAGCAACAGCCTTAGCCAGTATCCGGAATCCTAGGGGTGACAGGTGCAGGTCATCTCTGGCAAAGCATTGTGGTCTGTTGACCATGTTGTCCCAGGCATATAGATTTTGGATCCCCTTAGAATGACACCAGAAGCTTAACCAATTGTATCGTTCTGGGCGATGGCAGGATGCTACTCAGGGCTAGGGTCATACCTGCCTGGGCTACAAGATTGGAGAACTCTTCCATGTCTCTTTTCATGTAGTCCAGGGAGGTACATCTCAGGTCGTTCACACCAACGTGGACAGTCACAGAGTCATATTGTACTTGTTGTGAAGTGACCTGAGTGCGTGTGTTATGTGGCAGATCCTGGCACCCGACAGGCAGTTGATAGTGACCTTCTCCTTGTTTAGCCTGGTGAATGGGACATCAGTGTGCCTGATTATAGAGTCACCTATGACTAGTGTGTTGGGTATGTTGTTTTGCCTTATGGGCTGTGGTTGAGTGGCACACTGAGTCTGTAGGCTATATGTCATTTGGGTTGTGATGGTTGTGGGAGGTTGCTTGAATTTCTGCTTTGGAGGTCTCTGTTGCTTGAGCAGATTATTATTGAGAGCCTCCGTGAACGTTTTGGTGTTTCTTTGTGTGGATTTTGGTGGTGCAGGTTTTGTGGGACTATGTGATGAGTGTGGTGTGGTGCAAGTGTTTACCTTTTCCTCTTGACTATCAAGTTCAGTCTTGATTGGTGAGAGCTTTACTTCCAGTTTGGCTAGATAAGTGCATCTCTCACAGGTTGTAGTGTTGGGTGGTAGGAGGAGAGGGTTGTTTGTGTACGAGGCAATTGCTACATTGCCCCAAGATGGCCAGATTCATCAGATAGACAGGAAAGAACACTGGGAGCTGACCCTTGGACATGTCTGAATAAAAAAAATATGTTCCTCTAGACAAGTTAGGAAAGTGAGTACAAGAGCTGTTTTTCTCAAAGCAAGTGAGGAAAGTAAGTGCCAAAACTGTTTTCCTCTAGGTAATGAGGAAGGGTGAGTGCTGTAGTAATTAGTAGCTTATTTAGTGCTTACAACAAGTTCTGAACAAGTGCTGAGCATGAATAAGCAAATTCAAGTGCTAACACTAAGACTCTGGATCTGGATCTTGTTGTAGATAGGCTACCTAGTGCTTATCACTCCCACTGATAAGCTAGAAGGCTTCCCTCCAACACAGAAAGGCTTGGGGGCACAGAAGCTTACAAACAGTCCTGGATACAGCAAATCTGTATCTGGATTAGACTACTTACAGGAAAGGCAGAAAACAAGCTTGGAATTTATATATATATAAATATATATATTTTTTTAGTTAAGTGGGTTGGCTTTCTCAAAACGTTCTCTCTGTATTCAGGGGCGGCTCGTGGCATCGGGCTGCCGGACTGCAGCCCCCTCAACATAAAAAATAGAAAGGAAAATAAAAAAGAAAAAAAAAATTATTTTTTAAAATTTCGCGGACTTCGCACATGCACAGTAGTCCCGACTACTGTCAGTCTACATGCATGCTCAAGGCAGTCCGGCAGTCCCCATAGGGGGACACAAGGAGACGTCTGTGCACTTTTAAAGTGCACAGACTCACCAGGATTATGGGTCGCATCCAGACTGCAAGAGCAGCAGCAGGACTTGGGAAGGAGCATTGGGATCTCGTCAGGCTTTCCTTGGGATCTCGCGGGTCTTTGAGTATTGCACGGGAAGGATGTACGTTAGCTGGATATATTCAGGTAAGTGTATGGTGCTTTTTACCTTTATTTGTGTGTGTATGGTGCTTATGCTTTACTGGAGAGAGAGTTTGTGTGTGTATGGTGCTTATGCTTTACTGGAGAGAGAGAGTTTGTGTGTGTATGGTGCTTATGCTTTACTGGAGAGAGAGAGAGTTTGTGTGTGTATGGTGCTTATGCTTTACTGGAGAGAGAGAGTTTGTGTGTGTATGGTGCTTATGCTTTACTGGAGAGAGGTGTGTGTGTGTGTGTAAATGCCCCAGGTGCTTATGGTGGTGTGGTAGGGAATACCTCAGGCTTGAACCCTGTACCCTGTATGCAGGTGTTAAAGACTTGAGTTCCCTACCCACCACCATTTGTAAAAAAAAATTGCAGATTTTTGCCTCATATTCGATCTGATCTGTTCCTCATAATATCTGTGGTTTGTACATACTGTAATGCTTGATATTTGATGGTGTAGTAGTAGCACTGTTGCCTCACAGCTGCAGGTTCTTGGGTTTGATTCTTGGCTGGGGTTCCTTCTTTGTGGGGTCTGTATCTTCTCCCTGTGTTTGTGTGGGTTTGCTTTTGTGTCCTCCCATATTACAAAGACATGTCTACATTATTTCTTCCTGGGCCTCTGTTGAAAATTGTTTATTTGTTCCAAGTCAGACTGTCCTGATTAAAAAATGTTAAATAAAATTGACAGGCATTTGAATTTCAGACTTAAGGGTTTCTGAATGTTTAATTCCTTGCATATTTGATGGTACAGTGGTAGTATTGTTCCCTCGCAGCTATAGGTTTTCTGGTTTGATTCTTGGTTGGGGTGGCTTCTGTGTGGAGTCTGCATCTTCTCCATGTGTTTGTGTGGATTTGCTCTGGTGCCCTGCCATTTTACAAAGACGTGTCTGCAGTTTTAATCCCTGCTGAAAATTGGTTTTGTTCTGTCCGCAGTAAAATTGACAGGCAATTGAATTTCAGACTTCAGGTTTCTGAATGTTTAATTCCTTGCATAATTGATGGTGCGGTGGTAGTATTGTTGCCTCACAGTTGTAGGTTTTCTGGTTTGATTCTTGGTTGGGGTGGCTTCTGTGTGGAGTCTGCATCTCCTGCCTGTGTTTGTGTGGATTTGCTCTGGTGTCCTGCCATTTTACAAAGATGTGTCTGCAGTTTTAATCCCTGCGTCTCTGCTGAAAATTGTTTTTGTTCTGTCCGCAGTAAAATTGACCGGCATTTGAATTTCCAACTTCATGTTCTTCAGAATACATAGTAGCACAACCTTTTTTTTTTTAGCAATTTTCTAAGTTTATAAGATGAATATTTTAAATTTGTCCCTATTTTTGGGACTGTATTCCCCCATTATTGGCTTCGTCCAGGTTTTGTGCTAAGGTTGACAGCTATGGCAAGAACTGAATTCACTGAATATGTTTGAGGGCTGTATTCCCTCATTACTGGGTTTGTCCAGGTGTTTTGTACTAAGAGGTTGACAGCTATGGTGTGAACTGAATTCACTAAATGATAGCCATTTAAGTTTCAGTCTTCCTCTCTTTTACAAAGCAGCTGATGTGGCGTAGTGGTATGTTACTCTGACTGTTTTTTGCTCAGGGACCTTGGCAGTAAAATATATGGTGGCAACACAACATTTTATTCTAGCAACTTTCCAAGATTATACAAGCAATGTTTAATGTGTCCCTGTTTTTTGACCCCCCCCCCAATACATTTTGGCTTTTTCCAGTTTTCTTGAGCTGCGAAGTTGAGATGCAGTTGAGTATTGAGTAGATTTTACAAGGAACTGAGAGCTGCAGAGGAATAGAAGTTTAGTGCTTTGCCAAGTTAATACTATAGCACAACAGGTTGTGTACTTGCTTTTGATGCAGAAGGTTGTGGGTTCTACTCCCACAAGGGGTGGATGCTGCCGTACTGAGAATGTTCTCCTTGGTGAAGATACTAGCTATGAGTTCGTTATCAGTTTGCCATCCATTTCCTCTTGCAATATTATTACTAGCTTATCATTTTTTAATGTAATATAGGCAATTTATTCCTGAGGGGCAACAGACACTTTATTTTTCGATGAAACCATGAAATATAAAGGTGATTGCTAGCAGCAACCGCTTCATTAATTACAGATTTCTTTAATGTGGAATTATTTAGATGACTGACTTCAGAGATTGTGCATATTTACTGATAATGGACTGTAGAATTGTGCATATTTACTGATAAAGGTGGACTGTAGAATTGTGCATATTTACTGATAATGGTGGACTGTGGAATTGTGCATATTTACTAATAATGGTGGACTGTAGAATTGTGTATATTTACTAATAATGGTGGACTGTGGAAGTCTGAGTAGACTTTTTATGATAAATGTTCTCAACTGGGCAGTTTTGCCATTATGGGTGCATATGGTTTGTTTCATTGCTTACTGGAAAAATGTTCAAAACAAATTTAAAACACCCTGTAACAAGTGTACTGTATTGTACAAGGAATATAATTTTAGTACAATGAGGAAGGTGTATCAAAGAGCACATGTATGTTTCATATGCAAGGAGCCTATGATTCGAAAACAGCCCAAAATTAATCTTTATCTGCCACTGGCAAAATGTATTTTCTTTGAATGTGGGTTTCAATGCTGTTTCAATGAATGTGAGTTTCAAGGGCAGAGAAGTTTTAATGCTAAGTTTTCATTGTGAGACTGCATTGTTTTGTTTAACAGATGACTTAGTGTTTGTGCTGTAAAATACAAAATAAAACTTTCAAATGAAGTCCAACTCATCATAGAAGTAAAGCAGTATGCACATTAGTGTTTATGGTAAATGGAGTGAAATAGCCAAGTATAATGGTTCATTGGAATGGCTGCAGAGGCTCCATTCAACCATTATTTTGTCAGGGGCGGAAGGGCAGCAAACTCAGACAGGCCCAGCTGAACTATACCTCCCAACTGTCCAGATTTTCAAAGAATGAATAGATTTTTGCTTCTTATTTTTGGTTTGTTGTTCATAAAATTTGTAGTTTTAATTCCTAAATGATTTGCCAGAAGTCACTCAATAAGTTTCAGACTTCATAACCTTCAGAAAAATGCATGTTAAAGTAAGAGCTGTTCTATCAGCTGTCTCAATTTATACAAGAGCAATGTTTAGTACTGTTTATACGTGCCCCCAATATATTTGGCCTTGTTCAGATTTACTGCATTAACAGGTTGAGAGGTACATGCAAATAAATTGCTTTATAGAATTAGGCATAGCCAACCTCTCAACTGTCCCCAATTTTTGGCACAAAATGTTGCTCTTCCCCCTTATAATCCCTCTGCAAAATAGCAATTTTGGAAGAAAACATGGAGGGTTTACAATTAAGAAATAACTGTAATAATCAAAGTTATAGATTACTTGAAATGCATGTAGATTCTTTTATATTTTGTCAGCTGCTCAAGGTAGCAGTACTAATATTAAAGTGTCCCTTCTTTGACAGGTAGCAGCTGTATTGTGTGTCTATTTTATATTTTTGCATCACATTTTTGTCCATTTTTCATAAAATTGTGTTTTTTGGCAAATTAGTGACAAATCACTAAAGACTGAAGTTAGAAAATGACAGACATTTGAGTTTCAGATTTTATACCCTTCAGAAAATTCATACTAATGCAAGACCTATTCTATTATCTTTCTAAGTTTATTAGAGCAATATTTAAAAATTGTCCTTATTGTTGGGCCTTTGTCCCACTTCTGTGTATGGCTTTGTCCAGATTTCTTGCTCTTGAGGTTGAGAAGTATGACAAATGTGTCAGGGCCATCACAGTCAGCCAGAGAGACTTCAAATTGTGACATGCTTGTTGCACCCCACTCCCCCATGTAGTGACTCTGGATGTGTCCAAGCAAGGCAAGGAGTAGTTGTATCTACCTTGGATGGGGAGGACACACTGCATAAGTACTACAGTGGCTTTTCATCTGTCCTTGATTTTTCAGAATGGTCTGGTTTCTGTCATATTTTTGTACTGTTGATTTATGCTTATTACTCAAAGTGCCTGTTGCTCTGTGTTTTTAAGTAGCAATGCTTTAATGACCATAAGGTAAGCTTGTCTGAGATCGTAAGATGCAAGTAAGCTTTAATAAGCATACTGTTAAAGAATTGCCAACATTGAAAGCCTTTCTGTTGTTGCCATGCAGAGAATACTTGACTAGATAATGTATAAGCCTTGGGTATTAAAGGACAGGATTCCATTATTTTAAAAAGCTCATTACACTTGTTGGAGACTTCCAGTCATCTCTACAGATTTTACCCGTAAACTAAACAGAATGCCAATCATGTGTGGTCCATAACCTGTACAGTAATCCTTAAAGCAATGTATCTTGAGCTTGTTTCTTGTTTGCTTTTCATTTTTTACTTTTATCATGTTTTCCCCATGAAACAAGTTGTCAGGCAGCAGGTCTTTTTTGGATAAGAAACATTTTTACAAGTGGGGGCATCACATAGATTTCTACTTTCAGCATGTTACTTGGTATTTTAATAAAGCTGAATATAAATTATAATTAGAACTGCAGTGCAAGGAGAAGTGGTTTGAGTTGAGTACTTCTGTTTTTTCTTATACTTGATTTTGACTGGCATTCCAGTAATGTATTTAAAAAGTAATTTATTTTTTCATGCCTCACAACCTTTTGTTTCCATCTAGATATTAAGTAAGCTGTCATGCAGCCAATGCATTGAAATATTTTTATTCTTCTACACTTATTTTTGTCTTGATTGGACTTTCATAATGATGGTTTGCCACCCAGGGCAGCGTATTTAATTAAAGTTAGTTTTTTGTGGTTTTGTGCATAGCTCCTCCCCTTTCTGGTTGACCACACCCCCTCCCATTGACCCCACCCATTCAGCTGTCTCCTGCAGCCCCTCTGTGATTTGAAGTCACCAGCCGCCACTGTCTGTATTAGAAAGAATGAGCTAATGACAGTAACAAAAACACTTTAAATGCAGTACAAGCTAGCACACTTGAGTGTGTAGCAACATCCATTGCCTCTCCCTAAGACAAATTGGATGGTTAAAACTCCCTAACATACTAAAATACAGTCAACTTCTCCTGACACAGCAACTGCTATACCAACCAAATAAAATACTTACTTTCTCTGGTCTGCTCACCTTCCATAATACTGCGTGTCAACTAAGATATTCCAGTAACACCCTACTGACTTTTACAAATTGCTTACACAGCTCAGGCCAATCTCTTTATTACTATGCAGTTGCTAAGGCGTGGAACTCTCTATCCCCTGACATTAGATGTCTAAATAGTTAACGTACTTTCAAATCCCTACTAAAAGATCTCCTATTCAAAACTTAGATATGTTCCTGTACAGAACCAGGCTAATTTCACCTGTTCCTGACTTTAAACATCCCTAGATCACAGGTGCACTGTTTAGTTTCACTTAGTGCATAGTACTGTGAACCAGGTGTTTAGGCCACCTTTATTGTTATGATTTCTAGTTTATGTCCCTGTTTGTCTCTGGAAACTTCTTTTTGAATTTATGTTCAAGCAATTGTATATTTGTTGTATAATATCTTGTTTAATTTGTTTCTCAATTTTCTAACCACTGTATGCTGCATCATTTGTAAAATTCAGATTTTATTCCTTTTATATGTTCTACGCTCTTTGTACAAAATAGCTATGTTTACATAATTTTTTTATTATTTTTATTATTTCTTTATAATTTTTACTATGTATCTGGAGCTTTTCTCCCCGGGCCTCTGCTGGCAATGGTCACCTTGTGTCCAGTCAGACTAACCCGGTAAACAAATGGAAAATAAATAAATAAAATACATTGTTAAAGTGTGCATTCAGTGAAGTTGCCTTGGTCATTAGGGATGCAGGTATGTGGGTTTTCTTTCTTTTCAAACTAAAAACAAAAAAGGAAACAAACTAATGAAATCCAAAAAGCCAAAAAAAAAACACGCCAGACCAGCTGTAAGTAAAGTAAGCTCTTTTGTTTACTTCATAAGCAAATTTCATCAGACAAAATAATAATCACACCAAACCCTTTATATATCCTCCAAAAACATCAATTAATAAATTAATCAATTACATATTTAATCCACACTTATACGAATACAAAACCTAAACATTTCCATTACCCCTAAAATTCGAAATTTCTAATATCATACAAACAATTTTAATCAAGTTAAAAGATGAATACAAGTCAGTTACCACAATAATACATTTATCTAAAACATGATTTCAATCTTAAAATGCATTTAATAGACAAATTATCATTCAGCCCAGGGAAAAGATGTGCATTAAATCTTAATTGCCAAATTAGTTCCCTTTCATCCAATTTTAAGGCCACAGGACCCCCCCTATCCATACCCACTACTTGATCAATCACAAAAAATAGGAAAGCATGCGATGGATACAGATTGATATGCCTAGCTAGAGCACTGTTCAAATTTAATTTCCTAATGTTATATATATGCTCATAAATCTGCTGTTTAAGGCATCTTTCTGTCCTTCCAATATAAAATGCAGGACAAAATTAGCACATAGCCATATAAACCACATTTTTAGAAAGACAGTTATAATTTCCCTTTAAAAAGTAGGTTCTCCCATACATATTAAATGAATTTGTAACATTCACAAATTTACAAAAATGACAAAAAACACACTTAGGCATTCTACCATTAAAAGTAACAGCACTGATGTTCCTTTCTAAGATATTTTTCAAGTTATTACCCTTTCTAAACACAATTCCAGATTTTTCTTTTATCCTTCCATTAATCAAAGTGTCCTCCCTCAGAAAACACAAATTCTTATTAATAATATATTAAAGGTTATCCGCATCAAGGGAAAATGTAGTAATAAAGCCACTCTGTGAAATTTCATCTTTCACATCGGACTCAATATTCGACTGACTCATATCAAGATAATTCGTGGTCATATCAACACCGGGCATATCGATTCCCTCAGAAGGCAGAGCATCCCCAACCAATAAATCAGTACGTAAAAGAGGCTTAAAAGTCCCAGTCTTTCTTTTAAAACTGACTTCATTAAAAATGTCATCCATTAAGCAAGGTGGGTAACATCTTTTAACAAACATATTTTTCAATAGATTACATTCTAAAATGAAGTCAGCTTCATCCGTGACCATTCTAGATGCTCTAACCATCTGCCCCTTCACAATAGCCTTCTTTTGGTGATAGGGATGGGCATTTGACCAATGCAGAAAGGCATTAGAATAAGTAGCCTTCCTAAAGATCTTAGAAACAAATCTTTTATTAACTAAATCTTTACATAATTCAATGTCCAGATATGAAATGGAATCCGTTTCGAATTCAAATGTAAAC
Organism: Protopterus annectens; assembly: GCF_019279795.1. NCBI lineage: Eukaryota > Metazoa > Chordata > Ceratodontiformes > Protopteridae > Protopterus > Protopterus annectens. Next base: position 1,073,184,805 of record NC_056726.1, on the reverse strand, counting down.
CTCAAAAAAATCAGTAAAATTTCTCATATGTTCAATAAGGGCTTCCACCGACTCCAAATTACCCTCCCAAATTATAAAAATATCATCCAGGTAGCGAGTATACCAAATAACATTTCTCTTGAAAAGGTCATCCTTAAATAAAAACTCCTTTTCCCAGTGCACCATAACTATACTGGCAAATGTTGCACCACAGGGAGAACCCATCGCTACACCGGTTTTCTGTAAGTAAGAGTCCCCATTGAACATAAAGTAATTATTAGCTAAAACCAATTCCAAAATGTAAACCAGTAGGTCATTGTCCTTACCATCCACTCTTTTACACATAAGGAAATCCCTAACCTAAGCCAGCCCAATTTCCTGACGTATGACAGTATACAATTCCCTAATGTCAATCGTTAGAAAATTAAATCTCAAAATGCACTCACTCGAGGTACTCCTTAAAATGGAGAACATCGATGTCTTTGCAGTGACTGAGACCTGGTTCAAGGCTCCAGAGAGCACCCCTGCACTACCAGGCTATAACTCATACCCACACTTTTTGACCATGTAACCTGGACCGAAACACCAAAGGCGGAGGTGTGTCCATATTCATTAAAGATATCCACACCTCCAAGCTAGTTGCTCAGCATAATGCATCCAAGGTTATCCAAGTGCAACTAACTTTGGGCAAAACTACAATCCAAATTGTAGCTTGCTACAGATCCCACACCATGCCCCAGGATTCCCACTCCTCTTTTCTTGATGTCCTGGAAAATATTAGGGTTCAACCAAACACCCTAATAATGGGCGACTTCAAATACCCCACCATTAACTGGGAAAACTACTTGTGTACCAACTCCTTAGCTCAACGCTTTCTGGAATTCATAAACTCCAATGCCCTAGAGCAACTTATCCACACCCCCACAAGGGGCAACAATATCCTAGACCTAGTCATTACCAACATGAGTGACCGGTGTTCCACACCTGAAGTCAACTCCTCGTTGGTCCGATCTGACCATAAGCTTATCACCCTTGATAGCCACATCACACCCCCAACAACCCCCATTAAGGAAACCACAGTAAAAAATTTCTCCAAAGCCAACTTCATGCTTCTTAAGACAGACGTGGTAAACTTCATGACAACCATGCAGATGGACAATACAGTTACAACTGCTGAATCCTACACAAATGCACTCTATAAGCACTTACACGAGTGCATGGATTGTGCTATCTCAAACAGAACCAAGACACTATCCTCCAAAAAAAGGAAGCCTATCTGGTGGTCCCCTGCCATAAACAAACTGCACAACAGAAGGAAGAAACTGTTGCAAAAGCGACTAATATCCCATGAGTGGAGGAGCTCCCTGGTCAGCCTCAGTAAGAAGCTGAGATCCCTTATAAGATCCTCCAAAGCTAATTACGAAAACAAAATCACCACTAAATCCAAGGACAACCAGAAAGCATTCTATAGCTATGTCAAGAATCTAGATGGCAAGACCCAGATCTGCTCTGAGGTACAGCACAAAGACATGAAAATTACACAACCAACTGATATTGCCAACATCCTGGCAGATAGGTTCAGTGCTAACTTTACCCTCCTCTCACCCCCTAAAGAGCCCATATCTATACAGGAAGAATGCAGAGTCCCTGTAATCACGACTATGCAGGTAAAAGCTGCACTTTCTAAAGCCAAAAACACAGCATCCATGGGAATGGACAACATCCCAGGCTGCATTTTACACGAACTTCAGAGTGAACTGGCTCCCCACCAAAGCACCATGTTCAATAATAGCCTTGCATCAGGCTTTGTGCCCACTGAATGGCACACAGCAACAGTTATCCCACTCCACAAAGTGGGAGCCACCACTGATCCCGGGAACTATTGACCTATTAGCCTGACAAGCCTGGTCTTCAAGGCCATGGAATGTATCATCATGGAACTCATAAACAAAGACATTGGTAACCTCCAAACTCTGGATCCTACCCAGTTCAGGTTTGTGAAAGGCAGAGCATGCTTCCTGAACCTGATTGACTTCTTTGAAGCATTCACCAAAACCGTGGATGAGGGTAAGGTGGGTCATACAGCCTATCTTGACCTCCCCAAGTCTTTCGACACCATCCCCCATTCTGGAATTATAGCTAAACTCACTAAACTAGGTATAAATCCCTACATCACAAGATGGGGTGCCAAATGGCTCACTGACAGAACTCACACTGTAAAAGTTGTAGACTCCAAATCTGACCTCAAAGCAGTGACAAGTGGAGTACCACAGGATTCCGTCCTGGGACCTCTCCTGTTTGGTATCTACTTCTCTGAAGTACAGGCTAACACAGAAGGCCTCTGGCTGATGAAGTTCACAGATGACTGCAAACTAGGAGCCATAGTCAAGTCCCCAAATTATGTGGACATCCTACAGAAGGGCCTCACTGAGACAGATGCCTGGTGTCAGAGCCATGGCCTCAAGCTCAGTGCCAAAAAGTGCAGTGTCATGCCCTTTGTTAAAAACTCTGTACCCATAAACTACCACATAGGCAGCAATCTACTTAACACCGAATGCGTGATAAGAGACCTTGCGACCCAGGTGGACAGTAGTCTCTCCATTGATAGTCACATCGCCACAGTAGTCAGGAAATCCTTCTAAGTGGCACACCTCATCATAAAAGGGTTCTCATCCAGGAAAAAAGAGGTCATAATTCCCCTCTACTCGACACTCATTAGACCCATTATAGAGTACAATGCCCCTTTTGGAATGCACCTCACAAGACATCTGCAGCAGCTGGAAAGGCCACAGAAGTACCTCACAAAGAAGATTACTGGCCTCAAACAAATGCCCTACTCTGACCGCCTCAAAAAACTCCAGCTTTACTCCATAGCATATCGTCTACTCCGAGGTGATCTCTGCCTAACATATAAAGCTATGTCAAACCCAGAGCTGTTGGACATGCTACACCACACGCTGGAGAGATAGATTCCTGTCCCAGAGACTTCATATACTCTGGAACAAGCTACCCATCTATGTCAAGCAAAGTTCTTCATTAGCACTCTTCAAGAAAAATCTTGATGAGTGGATGGGAAATAGGAACTACACCCCGGGGATCACTTCTGTGTCTCTGCTCGTAAGTGGCACAGGAAAATAACTTTCTTGAGTGGCGTAAGAAATGGAACCTTGTTGGCTAGGCTTACATAGGCCCTTGGGCCAGTAGCCTAGTACCTACCTATGAACCTATAAATATCTTTTTTGAGGGTCAATTATTCAGACAAACCTCAGTAGTGGCCATGGGGGCAGCTAGTGCCCCCGTGTTCACAAACACAGTATCGACACAATGGGAACAGACTAAGGTTTTCCCATCGGATGGGTACAGGTTGTGCAAATTCTATGGCAGGTACCTGAATGATATCCTGATAATGGGGGGGGGGGGGGTAGTCAGGACCATCTTACTGAATTTCTCAATTTCCTCAACACTGACACTACATTTTTAAGTTTTAATATGGAAACCAATCTAGAGTACATTAATTACCTAGATATACAGATTAAAAAAAAACAAGATTTGAAGAAATTTACCTCCACAATATACAGGAAAAAGACATATTTAAATACATTATTGCACTTTGAAAGCAGTCACCCTATACGGTTTACCTTTAAATAGTCGATTGCACTTTGTCGAATGGCCACTTTATCGACGCGTTTTGTGTGAACCAAAACCACAAAAAATTTTAAATGTCGAAAAACATTCGACGTTCGACATTACCGGGTGTGCAACACCTCCATACCCATGCTACCATGGGTCAAAAAGGGGTGAGGTTTTGTCATTCACATATTCGGAATTCGATGTTGGAGACATTCGCATTTTGGCATTCACGGAAGTCATGTCACCCATATCAGGATCGACAATATAAAGGTAAATCACCCTATACACCAAAAAAAGATCTCTGGTCAAAGGACAGGGGGTCAGGCTGGCAAGGATGGTGAGTGAGATGGATACATTCTTATATGAAAGGGGTGTTCTTTTGGATATATTGGTTAGGAGAGGGTACCCAAGGGAATTTGTGCTACCAGTATTGCAAGAGGTAACCCATAAGAGAATGACAGGATATTTTTTCCCATTGTTGGGGTTTTGTATAGAGACTGACCCACCAGATGAAGTTAATGAGAATAGAGCAGGACATAATGTGAACAATGTTGACAATACCTTCAATAGAGCAATGATTTTGATGTTTACCCCCCCAGTTTCCACAAATTAAAGACACTTTGTATAAAAATATTTTTTTGTTAAAAAATGATGAACAGGTGGGGGACAAGATAGGAGAAAAGCCAATTGTAGTGTATAAGAAGAATACTAGTATTAAGAATATGTTGGAACAGAAGAGGGAGGGGACGGGATCCCAAAATAGTGGTTATACCAAAAAGTGCGGTCACTGTTCCCAGTGTAAATACATACTAGAGGTGACAGTGTAGTTATACCACAATATGGGACTGTTTGCTCTGGGCACAAAAATAATTGTGGTACAAAGAACATGGTATACATCGCATTGTGCCAAGTGTGTGAAAGGTATTATATTGGGAAAACCAAAAACACCTTCAGAACACGGATATACCAACATGCATATGACATAAGTAAAGGCAATAATAACAACGCATTAGTGAAACATCTTAGTAAATTCCCCATGCATAATTTTAAATTGTTTGGTTTGGAACATGTAAAAATAAATGAAAGAGCGAGACCTAGTGATACATTCCTAGAATATAAAGAATTAATGTGGCAATTGAGGGTGAATGCCACAAATCCCCCTGAGCTAAATGAGGTTGCATCCCTGGCCAGTTATTTGAAACTCAAATCTGAATTCCACCTATAATAAAGTTTCAAACAGCACTCATACATCCATTGTTATTTTATATATATCGTATGCAGCATAGGTATTTTTAAGTGTAGTTTATGAATGATCTTGTTTAAAAAACATTATTTGTTAGGATGTTTTTAGTATGGTACTACAGTTTATTTATGCAATTTTGTATTGCACTTAAGTGCTTAGATAGGAAAATGCACTTGTCACTTTAAATGTTAGTAGTCAGGGGTTCATAGATTAATTGGTTAATTAGATGTGCTTTTTACTTTGATGTGTTATTCTGAAGAAGTCATTGTGAAAGGACAGATGAAAACGCTTCCTTGCCGCTCTGTTTTTTATTTCTTGGTTTTACACTGAATAGTGGTTTGAGGCAATATATATATATATATATATATATATATATATATATATATGCATATGATTTCTTTCCTCCTTTATTGTTTCCCTCTCCTAACAAACCTACAATCATCTCTAAAAACAAAACTATCCTCTTGTTATAATTAAATTGCCAAATTTGCCACTAGCCACAAATCATCTACCCATCACTGTGCATCTCTCCACAAACTTAACTGGCTAGAGCTTCCCAACTATCTCTCCTATACTCAGCTCACAAACTCATTTTTCATCCCTCCCTCAGGTCTACCTTTAAAATGCACCTGCCACAAAGACTCCTAAGATCTAACAACCAAAACCTAATAGAGCTATACAAACCCCTTCACTCTCCAGGACAAAACCTCCTGTCCTTTGCCCTGGCACACCTATGGAACTCCCTCCCTCTCTCCTTCCATATCACCACTAACCTCCCTGCTTTTAAAAAATCACTGCACTCACATCTAAAATCCTCATGGGAATGCTCCTGCTCCCATCCCTCATAGCCTATTCTCCACTTCCTGCTGGCAACTATATCATATATTACCAGACACCAAATAATAAGCCAACTGTAAATAACCACTTCTAATTCTCTAATCCTACTATTCCACTCAAGAAACTATATATTTACTACAGCAATGCTTTGTTTTTCTACAAAATTTAACCTAAAAATCTTTATTGCACCTGCTTAAATCTTGGATGTTCATCGTGTTTCACTCTTGCAGTCATTACACTTGGGTTATCCTGCTGGCAGGCTACCCGCAGTTGGCCTGAATTCCAAAGTCTTGGTCCGGCGTCAGTTGCTGTCGCCTCCTCCCTGATGTCAGTGTGCCAGGAGTATAAAAGATGCAGCCGACGCCATTTTCTTCAGTCTTTCTTGCCACGCATTGCCTGAAGCAAAAGCAGTTCGCAAGTGCCGGTCGGCCGACTCCTGAGATTTTCGTGTTCGAATTTTAGATCCGAAGTCTTCATTTAAAGCTAAGTACCCCATTGGGGAAACTTTTTTCTTGCTCCAGACTGATGTCAGAAAAAGTTAATAATTTTATTTCTTGTGGAAAGCAAATACCTCATAAGGACTTCCATTCTTATTGCATTCCTTGCCTAGGCCCTGATGATGACATTGCTAATTGCAGGTTTTGCGCTAGATTTAACCAACTCACTATTAAGCGTTGGTACGATTTTGCATTTCACTACTTTGGCTGAAGATTTAATTACACAATGTCATCAGATAGCCATCCGACTACTGCAATTCACAAGAAACGCAAGGAAAAAGAAAAGAACAGGCATCCAAGGTCCAAAACTGATGACGAGGCTTCTTCTAAGCCAGTCGCCGGTTTGCCTGTTCTCAGTGAGGCACTTTTGCAGCCCCTGACGCCCACTACCTCAGAGCCACAGGCCACTTCCGACTCCCATGTGGAGCCGACTAGGCCACTGGAAACTCAAGGTATTGGACCCTCGGAAACTATTCCCTCAGATGGGTCTGGAGCCGCTGAGCAGGCATCGGCTTCTGAGGGTGTTTTCAGGCCTACACAGTTATGTGTAAAAACGACTTCAGCTTCAAAGGCAAAGACTAAAGCACCTCTAAAGACAAAGAAACAAGTACAGCAATCCCATGGAAAGGCCTCCATGCCTAAAAACAGGTGCTTAAAATTGCCGAAGACGTAATTACTTTGATCAGGGTTTCCCATCCCCCTCCTGATAAGAGGCCTGGGCAAGAGACAGAATATGAATCTTCAGATCAGGTTTCCATTTCCTCTGACTCCTCTTCTGAACAGGAATACTCTCTTCCTCCCTATGAAGATTCTGATGCTGAAGAATCTATCCCTTCAGCCTCTCCTCCTGAGGATTATTCTTTTGGGGAGACCCTGCATACTATGAGGGAGCACTTCCACTGGGAGAGCCAAGATTAATCAGAATCTAAGAAAAGGCTCAGAGACTTTCTCTTACTACCTCAGCAGAGGCCCCTTGCAATTCCTCCTGTTTTAGACATTGTAGAATATGTATTTACAGAGTCTGGCCTATCTCCTGACTCTTTACCTCCAGCACCTGTTAAGCCAGACAGATACTACAGGGTTCCTGATTCACATAAATTTCTTTACAAAAACCCTGCTGCTGACCCAGAAACTATCTCTCAGGGTCCCAAAGGGGTCAAGGCTTCCACTGCAAAAAACCCTATCCCCTCTGATAGGGATTCAAGGGCACTGGACAGATGGGGGAAAAAGATTTACACTTCTGCTACCTTGGCTGTAAGGGCTTTAAATTGTCAGTTTCATATGCTTAAATATCAGCAATATTTAATGTCACTGCTTAAACAGAAAATGTTGACAAATTCTGAATGTGCAGAAAACAAAGAAATGCAGGATTTATTGCATGCAGCTGAACAAGTGGGAAAGCATACTTTGCAATGTGGTTTTGATTCTCTGGAGGCCTCCTGCAGGGCTGCTGTTACAGGTTCTGTCATTAGGAGGCATGCTTGGTTAAAGGAACAGAATCTGCCTGATCATGTTAAAGCAAAATTATTAGATGCCCCATTACAGCATGATACTTTGTTTGGTGCTAAATCAGAAGAGGTGTTGAAGAAAATGGAGGACAAAGCAAAATCTATGCAAACAGTCAAGGATTTATTACAGGTACAGCCACCCAGATTTAGCAGGAACTGGCCTACAAAGAATTGGTCCTTTCCAGTATCAGACAGGCCACAAAGAGGCAGATACAGATGCCCCAGAGGCAGATCCCAGCCCCAAGGTTCATACAGGTCTAAGCAATGGGGTGCTTCTACCTTCAAAAGCAGAGAAGACAAATCACAGCCATACAGGAAACAGTCCCAATGACTTTCCTCTGCCAGCATCAAGCACTTATCTTTTGGCAGCCCCTTTAGGGGGAAAACTAGCACTTTTTTCACAAAATTGGCACATGATCACCCAGGACAAATGGGTCTTGAATATAGTGTCACAGGGCTACAGGTTCTACTTTCACACACTGCCAAGGGCAAAAGGTATGTCAGACCTGCCACACAATCAATGGGCAGAGGCACAAAAGCAAGTTCCATCCCTCATGGACATGAGGGCCATTCAGCGAGTACCACAGCAAGAGCAGGGACTAGGATTTTACTGAAGACTGTTCTTGGTGCCCAGAAAGGATAAAGCCTGGAGACCAATACTGGACCTGTCTATTCTAAACACATTTCTGGACATTCCAAAATTCAAAATGTTGACTCTGCAGCAGCTTCTGCCCATGCTGGGCAAGAAGGCTTGGCTTGTAACTTTGGACCTAAAGGAGGCATACCTGCGTGTCCCAATCAGACAATCTTGCAGAAGATACCTCAGATTCATAACTGGCTCAATGCACTACCAATTCTCTGCACTGCCCTTTGGCTTATCTACTGCACCCAGGGTCTTCACAAAATGCCTTGCACCAGCAATTGCATTTTTCAGACAAAGAGGAATACAAATATATCCTTACTTGGACGACTGCCTTATTCAAGCACAGAACAAGGACATTCTACTACAGCATCTGGCATTTGTAAAAAGATTACTAATTTGCCTAGGGTACACAGTAAACGAAAAGAAATCAAAACTAGTACCCTCTCAAGAGATAATATTCCTGGGTGCAAGCTTAAATACAACTGCCCAGATGGCTTATCTCACGCCAGACAAACAAAGGCAACTGACTTCTTACTTCAAAATGTTGGCAACAAAGACCCAGTTATCTGCAAGAAAAATTCTGCAGGCTTTGGGCTTCATGGCATCCTGCATTCTGCTAATTCCATATGCAAGACTGCATGTGAGGAAACTACAATGGTATCTAAAAAGTGTTTGGGTTCAACATTGCCACAGCCTGGAAACATTAATTACCCTCATTCCCTGCCTGCAACAGGAGTTTCGATGGGGGGCACAGGCCTGTCACCACAACAAGGGACAGCCATTCACTTTACCCACAGCCAGGCAGACATTAACAACAGATGCATCAGACTATGCCTGGGGGGCACACATGGCAGGAAAATGTATTCAGGGCACATTGTCCACAAGCCAAATGCATCTTCATATCAATCAAAAAGAGATGCTAGCTGTTCAGTATGCCCTGACAGCTTTCAAGGATCTACTTCATCCAGGACGACTGCTGATAAAGATGGACAATACTACAGTCATGTGGTACATAAACAAGCAGGGAGGCACACATTCCTACCCCCTCTGCAGACTAGCCTTAACTTTGTGGGGCACAGCATTGACTTATCAACTACATCTGCAAGCACAATTCCTGACAGAAAAGATAAATACTCTGGCAGACGAACTAAGCAGAAACCTCATGGATCCCCACGAGTGGAAACTGGATCCACAAGACTTCAACATGATAGCAAGGAAATGGGGATGCCCAGACATAGATCTATTTGCCTCCCCTCATAACTGACAACTACAGAGATTCTGCACAAGGACTTATCACAAGCAAGCATGGAAAGTGTATGCGCTATCATCCAGCTGGAATACCCTTACAGTATATGCCTTTTCTCCACTGCCTCTCCTCCCCAAGGTACTCCTAAAGGTCAGACAAGAAAAGCCAAAAATTATACTGATTGCCCCAGACTGGCCCGCCAGCACTGGTACCCAATCTTAAAGAACTTGTCTCAATGTCCAGCCTGGACATTACCTCAAATTCCTCACTTACTGACCCAACAAAACAATCAGATCTTGCACAGCCAACTCAGGACCTTAAATCTGGCAGCATGGCAGATAATGTAGCCATTCAGAACACACCCCTCTTTCTAATGCGGTGATGGATGATATTTTGGAGCCAGGAGGCCCAGTACCAACAGATTCTGTGCTTGGAACCAGGCACAAGGAATTGACACGATTGTACCAAATATTCCTCAGACTTTACAATACTTAATTGAGATGCTGGACAAAGGCCTATCCTTTTCATCAATTAAGATTCATGCCTCTGCCATTTCAGCTCATTACAATACAGAACCACCTATTTTTTCTCATCCATTACTAAGGCAGTACCTCAGAGGGGCCAAAAATATAAGACCTCCAAGAAGAGCAACAATACCTGCATGGGACCTCAATTATGTCTTGGAAAAACTCACACTGCCTACTTTTGAGCCAGCCTCTATAGCTGATATAAAATTCTTATCCTGGAAAACAGCTCTGCTCCTAGCAATAACCTCTGCAAGATGAGTCTCAGAGTTACAGGCACTCATGGCTGTGGAACTTTTTATCTTTTTCCATCCAGACAGGGTTTCTCTGAGGACAAACCCGACATTTATGCCTAAGGTAGTGTCCAGTGTGGCCCTTAATCAAACCATTCATTTGCCTAAATTTTATCCAAACCCACAGAATAAGGGTGAGAGACTTCTGCATTCTTTGGACATACACAGACAGCTACGGTTCTACTTGGACAGAACTAAAGCTTTCAGAAAGACTGAGCAGCTTTTAGTGGCATATGCTGCAGGATTGCAAGGAAAAGCTATCTCAAAGCAGATTATTTCAAAATGGATAGGTCACTGCATTCATTTCTGCTATTCACAACATGGCAAATCAGTGCCTAAGGGCATTAGGCCACATTCAACCAGAGCAGCAACCACTTCAGCAGCCTTCCTCAGAGGAGTACCAACCAAAGACATCTTATAGGCTGCAACTTGGAGTTCAGTGCACACTTTTACAAAGCACTACCACTTACCTCTCTACTCTAAATCCAGAGCAGGCTTTGCCACTGCAGTTCTGCAGGGCCTCATAGCCTCTCCTAATCCTATTTAGCCCCAGCCGCCCAACCTTAGCTTTGAGATTCAACATTCTATACAACCTATGTGGTGTATTTGCTTGTAGATGAAGGAAATTAAATTATTACTTTAGTGCATGCATATAAACTAAATTCACAACCACAAACTAGTAGAATAAATGAGCAGTTCAATAACAATCCAACGGACTAAGCGTGTAATCCAAAAGAAATTTAATGCAATGTAAGCGCTTTCGGCCGTACCACCAGCCTTCTTCAGACATAAAACACAATTAAATAAAAGCATATATATATATCTATATATATATATATATATATATATATATACAAGCTGATCATGATTGAAATGGCAGCAATTAATTAAGACAATAAGCATTTAACTATTAGCTATTAAAAACTCCTGTTAATGCCCAGCTAAATAATATATACAATTAAATAAGATATATAAAACCAATATAATTTTAAATTTCATTTTATACACACAATATATATATAAAATTATATGCATTGACCTAAAAAATAATAATAATATACTATCTGTTGTATGCCTTTAATTTTAGAATACTGGTGCGTGATGTTGAGTCATTTAGCCCTGGAAACTGTGTTGCATTTAAAAAGACTTGCCACCAGTATTCTTTGGACTCCAATATTATTTTCCAGGGACCTTTTCTGGGGGATGGAATAATATGCTCCAATACTATAAATTGAAATGAATGTGTTGAGTTATGTATCAAATGCCTAAATAATGCATTAGTGTGTGAACTTTTTTTAATTTCATATAAATGCTCATATATTCACTGGCGTAACTTGCCATTTTCCCTATATAGGCCAGCATGAGCATAAAGCTGCATAAACCACCCCTGCCATATTAGGGGTGGTTTATGCAGCTTTATGCTCATGCTGTGAAGCCTATTATATAGGGAAAATGGAGCGCAAGTTACGCCAGTGAATATATGAGCATTTATATGAAATTAAAAAAAGTTCACACACTAATGCATTATTTAGGCATTTGATACATAACTCAACACATTCATTTCAGTTTATAGTATTGGAGCATATTATTCCATCCCCCAGAAAAGGTCCCTGGAAAATAATATTGGAGTCCAAAGAATACTGGTGGCAAGTCTTTTTAAATGCAACACAGTTTCCAGGGCTAAATGACTCAACATCACGCACCAGTATTCTAAAATTAAAGGCATACAACAGATAGTATATTATTATTATTTTTTAGGTCAATGCATATAATTTCATATATATTGTATGTATAAAATAAAATTTAAAATAATATTGGTTTTATATATTGTATTAAATTGTATATATTATTTGGCTGGGCATTACCAGGAGTTTTTAATAGCTAATAGTTAAATGATTATTGTCTTAATTAATTGCTGCCATTTCAATAATGATCAGCTTATATATATATATATATATATATATATATATATATATATATATGCTTTTATTTAATTGTGTTTTATGTCTGAAGAAGGCTGGTGGTACGGCCGAAAGCGCTTACATTGCATTAAATTTCTTTTGGATTACACGCTTAGTCCGTTGGATTGTTATTGAACTGCTCATTTATTCTACTGGTTTAGTGCATGCATGCTTATTAGCATAATTTTAGCCTACCCTTTTGGGGGCACCTGACATCTGGGGCAAGAAAAACTGAAGAAAATGGCTTTGGCTGCATCTTTTATACCCCTGGCGCACTGACGTCAAGGAGGAGGCGACAGCAACCAACGCCGGACCAAGACTTTGGAATTCAGCAGGATAACCCAAGTGTAATGACTGCAACAGTGAATACGCTCGAACATCTGCATTTATGGTAGGTACACAACTGTACTTTTTCTACAAAACGAAACCTAAAAATTGCATTGTAACTGCTTAATCTTTGTTTTGTCTTGAACCTACAAATGACTGAAATTGTAAACTGCTCTAATATTTTTGTTACTGATGTTTTGAAGCTTTGTCTTTAACCTACAAATAATTGAAATTGTAAACTGCTGTAATCTTTTTGTAACCTTTGTTTTGGAGCTTTTCTCCCCAAGACTCCATTGAAAATGGGTTCTTATTGGCCCAATAGACTATCCTGGTTAACCAACTGCAAATAAATAAATAAATATAAATATAAATTATATAAAATGCATATATTATTATATGGAAGAAAGGTGTAGTTAAATATAAACAACTGCAGAAAGGAAGAAAGACTGACATGCAGAATGTACCTGCTGCAATAACTAAACATTTTCCCAGAAATGCTTTGGGATTTTGTGTTTCACATGCTACAGACTAGATGACTATTTTATTGTCATTTTCTGTCATATACCAGTGGCATGGTGAGGTGAACAACTCTGTGTAATTTATCTTTGACGTGTTACAGTTGGACCATAAAGTACCATATTCACAGGGCTGTGTACCACGAAACAAATGACATGATAAATACTTAGATTTGATTTAAATATTATTTTCCTAACTTTATATAGAAGGTGTTATAATTTACTTGTCATTTTAAGATTTTATCTTTAGGGACTGGCATACTCACTCAAATGCTTAACTCAATAAATCAAACTACTAAACAAGAAATATTTAACAGAAATTAATGTAAATCAGGACTCTGATACCTTTCAGTTATAAATAAAGCAGCAGGACTCAAAGTGAATAAAAATAAATGCTAACAGTCATGCCTCTCAACCTCTTAGAGCAAAATATCTGGACAAAGCCTAAAATGATGGGGTGACAAATAGGCACAGCTTTTAAAAATTGCTCTTACAAACTTAGAAAGTTGATAGAATAGGTTTTGCATTAGCATGAATTTTCTGAAGGATGTGCAGTCTTAAACTCAAATATTTGTCATTATTTAATGACTTCATTCCTCAGCAATTTGCCAGAAAAGTACAGATTTTAGGAGGAACACACCAAAAATATGAGGCAATAATCTGGACATTCTGCGAAAATCTGTACAGTTGAGAGGTATGCTAACAGTCCCTAAGAGTTTGTTAAAGCAAACACTGGTAATAGTCTGTAACCATACTCATCATTGCTATGTAGGGGTAACAGGAAGGTGGGCTAGTATGCACTGTGTGCTATTCACAGCAACACTCTTAAGGCATGTGAGATAAAGTCTGATGCTGCTTTCTGTCACGGGTGTTTTATTAGGATTTACTTTGATTACCAGAGGATAGCACTGATAATAGCCTGATGAACTACTGAGGTCTGGGTTACATTAAAAGTAGTAGAAAAAAATGTAACAATTACAACCAACAGTGGAACACAAGGGTAATACAAAGTTGTTACAGAAAAAAATAGATACCCCTGGGATTCATTAAAGTCTGTGTAGGCTTGCTTGGTGCGAATCCTATACAGAGTTTACATATGTGCGCAGTGAGCAACAGGTCTCATGGCATATTCATGACGTGTACCATGTTTAAACATAAATAAGCAAAGTTTCATGGCTGGCAACAGTGTTCCCAGCAAGGAAACTGTGTAAGTGAACAAGGGTAGCACTCCTGTTTAAATCAGAGCCCTGAGAGTCTGTGGTTTTGCATGAAATGCCACAATGATCACCAGGGCTTCACAGACAGAGCTCGGTCTTTAAGTGCAAGATATCTGTAGAAAGCCCACCATAATGGGGAGACCAATGACCCAGAACTACAGACATATTTGACATATCTGACCTATAGAATGTGCTAGAATAACCAGGGGTTTGTGTTAAGATGCATGTTCTGAAGGATTTGAAGTCTGAAACTAAAATGTATGTAATATCGAGTCACATCAATCCTGAGATCATCCCAGTGATCTGACAGAAAGCCACACATTTGATAAAGAACACTTCTGGACATTCTGTGAAACTGGACAGTTGATAGGAATGAATGTTAAGTATATGGTTCAAACACAGTACAACAGTGCATCTACAGTGTAGAGTATTGTGAAATCCTATTCCTAGCATTCTGTACTGAAGTTGTGTAAATGATCTGTAAGGGCACATGGACTGTCATGTAAAATAAACACTTAGGGGAAGTGTGTGCTTTGAATAAAAATACACAGATGAATTGTAGGAATGAATGCAGGGCAAGAGGACAGGTGAAACAATCTTTTCTACAGCAGATGAGGGCATGTCAATGGACGGTGGTTATAGCAGCAACACTAATCACATAATGTAGTATAGTAGGGACTACACAGTGAAAATTTGTATTATGTAACTGTCACACAAGGTGACATAAAAATGGGGGAGATGTGAAATAAGTATCCTCAAATGAACAATGTAGAGAACATCTATCAGGAATGTCATATACAACTGAGGTAAGGTAACTATTGTGAAGTTGTGCAAACTGATTTTCCTGAAAATTAGTGTAATCTCTGTCGAGGTCTCCAGCTAGTGGGACATGGGTAAAGGCTCATGGGCAACATTAAAAGAAGCAACTGCAATCATGGATAATATCAGAATAATAGGTCCATTAATCCCATGCCTCTGACATAACATTTGTGATTTAGAGTGATGAGAAATGGTTCTGCACAAACAACTATTATGATACATCTACCCTCTATGAGGGTAGTCATGCACACTGTCCTGGCACCATATAATTTGCTTGAGGTGTTAGGAGGGACACTGCTATACCTGTATGCGACATTATGAGCAATACAGGCTACTGGACTGCAGTGCATGGAATACATATCATCATCATCTTCTTTCGGCTTTTCCCATTAGGGGTCGCCACAGCAGATCACCTGTTTCCATTTCTTCCTGTCCTCCGCATCTTGCTCTGTCACACCAACCACCTGCATGTCCTCTCTCACCACATCCATAAACCTTATGTTAGGCCTTCCTCTTTTCCTGTTACCTGGTAGCTTCATCCTTAGCATCTTTTTCCCAATATACTCAGCATCCCTCCTCAGCACATGTCCAAACCAACATACTCTTGCCTCTCTGGCTTTGTCTCCAAACCTTCCAACCTGGGCTGACCCTCTAATATACTTATTCCTAATCATGTCCATCCTTGTCACACCCAGTGCAAATCATAACATCTTCAACTCTGCCACATCCAGCTCAAACTCCTGCCTTTTTGTCAATGCTACTGTCTCCAACCCATATAACATAGATGGTATCACTACCCTCTTGTAGACCTTCCCTTTCACTCTTACAGGTACTCGTCTGCCACAAATCACCCCTGACACTCTTCTCCACCCACTCCATCCTGCATGTACTCTCTTCTTCACCTCTCTTCCACACTCACCGTTACTCTGAACTATTGACCCCAAGTATTTAAACTCATCCACCTTCGCCAGCTCTACTCCTTGCATCCTCACCATTCCTCTATCCTCCCTCTCATTCACACACATATATTCTGTCTTAGTCCTGCTGACCTTCATTCCTCTTCTCTCTAGAGCATATCTCCATCTCTACAGGGTCTCCTCCACCTGTTCCCTATTCTCACTACAGATCACAATGTCATCTGCAAACATCATAGTCCACGGGGACTCCTGTCTGATGTCATCTATCAACCTGTCCATCACCACTGCAGATAAGAAAGGGCTCAGAGCAGATCCTTGATGTAATCCCACCTCCACCTTAAACGCATCCGTCACTCCCACAGCAGACCTCACCGCTGTCACACTACCCTCGTATATATCCTGTACCACTCTTACGTACTTCTCTGACACTCCTGACTTCCTCATACAATACCACAACTCCTCTCTAGGCACCCTGTCATATGCTTTCTCTAAGTCTACAAAAACACAATGCAACTCCTTCTGACATTCTCTGTACTTTTCCATCAATACTCTCATAGCAAACATTGCATCTGTAGTGCTCTTTCCCGGCATGAAACCATACTGCTGTTCACTAATCATCACATCCCTTCTTAATCTAGCTTCCACTACTCTTTCCCATAACTTCATGCTGTGACTGATTAGTTTAATCCCTCTGTAGTTACTACAGCTCTGCACATCACCCTTATTCTTAAAAATCTGTACCAAAACACTTTTTCTCCATTCCTCAGGCATCCTCTCACTTTCCAATATTTCATTAAACAATCTGGTTAAAAACTTCACTGCCATTTCACCTAAACACCTCCATGCTTCCACAGGTATGTCATCTGGGCCAACAGCCTTTCCATTCTTCATCCTCTTCATAGCTATCCTTACTTCCTCCTTGCTAATTCACTGCACTTCATGATTCACTATCCCCACATCATCCAACCTTCTCTCCCTCTCATTCTCTTCATTCATCAACCCCTCAAAGTACTCTTTCCATCTCCTCACCACACTCTCCTCGCTTGTGAGTATGTTTCTCTCATTATCCTTTATCACCCTTACCTGCTGCACATTTTTCCTAGCTCGGTCCCTCAGTCTAGCCAATTGGTACAGGTCCTTTTCTCCCTCCTTAGTGTCCAACCTTTCATAGAACTCTTCATATGCCTTATCCTTATCCTTCGCCACCTCTCTCTTTGCCATGCACCTCATCTCCTTATACTCCTGTCTACTTTATTTCATCTCTCCGACAATACCACTTTTTCTTTGCCATCCTTTTTCTCTGTATACTGTCCTGTACTTCCTCATTTCACCACCATGTCTCCTTGTCGTCCTTCCTCTGTCCAGATGTCATACCAAGCACCTTTCTGGCAGTCTCCCTTACTAGCTCTGCTGTAGTTACCAAGCTATTTGGTAACTATTCACTGCCACACAGTGCCTGTCTTAACTCATCCCTGAACTTCACCTCACAATTACCCTTTTTCAATTTCCACCATTTGATCTTTGGTGCTGCCCTCAAACTCTTCCTCCTCTTCTTGATCACCAGTGTCATCCTACAAACCACCATCCTATGCTGCCTAACTACACTTTCCCTGGTCACCACTTTACAGTCTCCAATCTCCTTCAAACTGGCCCTCCTATGTAACATATAATCCACCTGTGTGCATCTTCCTCCACTCTTGTATGTCACCTTACGCTCCTCCCTCTTGTTAAAATACGTATTCACCATAGCCATGTCCATTCTTTTCGCAAAATCCGCTACCATCTGACCTTCTGTATTCCTTTGTTTAACACCATACCTACCCATCACTTCCTCATCTCCTCTGTTCCTTTCACCAACATGCCCATTGAAATCTGCTCCAATCACCACTCTCTCACCCTTGGGTACAGTTATCACCACTTCAAACAATTCACTCCAAAATTTTTCTTTCTCATCCATTGCACACCCAACTTGTGGAGCATATGGACTAACAACATTCATCATTACACCATCAATTTCCAGCTTCATAAACATCACTCTATCTGACACTCTTTTCACCTCTAAAACACTCTTAGAATACTGTTCCTTCAGAATAATTCCTACGCCATTTATCCTACCATCCACACCATGGTAAAACAATTTAAACCCACCTCCGATACACCTAGCCTTACTCCCCTTCCATCTGGTCTCTTGCGCACACAATATACCAACCTTCCTTCTGTCCATCATATCAGCTAGATCTCTCCCTATACCAGTCATACTGCCAACATTCAAAGTTCCGACCCTCACTACCACAGTCCTAGCCTTTCTCCTCTCTTCCTGCCTTCAGCCATGCCTTCCACCTCGTCTCCTTTTTCGGCCAACAGTAGCCCAATTTCCACCAGCACCCTGTTGGCTAACAGTACTGGTGGTGGTCGTTGTTAACCTGGGCCTCGACCGATCCAGTATGGAAATATTAACTGGTGTCCACCTGAAACTATTTGGCGAAGTTTTACGCCGGATGCCCTTCCTGACGCAACCCTCCCCATTTATCTGGTGTGTGTATATATATATATATATATATATATATACACACACACACATATATGTGCGTGTGTATATATACATAACTGGTCTATCCATTTGCTGATATAGCTGTTTATGGCCACATCTGACAGTGTTGATAGAATACCTCAGTGTGGATTTGTGTCAAAGGCCTTGGCCTGATCAAGTTCAACAGGATGATAGTGCTGTCATCATGCATGCCCTTGATGACCTCTTTAAGAACATCCATCTGATGTAACAGACATGATGAAGCATTAATAACTCACATAGATCTGTTGGATTTACCCTTATGTCACTAGATGGGTAACCAACTGGCTCACAGACAGAACACACACTGTGAAAGCTGATGAATCTACCTGCACCAGTAGAGTTGTCAACATTGGCGTACTCAAGGATCTGTGCTGGGTACTTTATTGTTTGGAATTTGTATTTATGCTAAAGAATTCTCACATAAAATGATTAATTGTATAAATCAATTGAAAAACTACATTCTTCCAGGGTCAACATCAAATAATCTCAATGAACTGAATCCAAAGCACTATGCTCTAACCTGTTACTGTTTCTTACTGAACTTCCTGAACAGCCATATGCAAATGTATTCTACTCTCCCACACTGAATCCTCCTCATCGTAACCTCAGTATCTAAAACCAACTTCACACACATTCATGCAATAAACAATAAAATGTGTAGTTGTATTACCTAGTTCCTTAAAAATGAAAACCACTGTGAAACAATGAAAAAAGAAAATAGCTCCTTGTTCAACAAATGGTTGACCCTCTTATAGGATCCCTACTATTCCGACTCCCACTCATCTAGACATTCTATCATGTAAAAGATAAACTGATAAGGCAGACATTCTTGTACAGCCTCAGGAACCACAATCAGTTTGTTCCTCACACTACAACCTCCCAAAACTAAAATTCCTAATACAAATCACTGCTTCTGTATAATAGGTCCAAGTCTCTAGAAAAGCATATCCCAACAAAGATAACATATCTCATCTAGCCTAAAATTTAGGACTCAGCTAAGGGCCCATTTCCTTTTATGAGCCAAATGTCATTGGGCCGGATTCAAGATGGCTTGCACGGAGTCTAAGAGTAGAGTAAGACTCCATGCAGCCATCATGTCTGACGAGTGATCCAGGAACAGCCTGTAGGGGCATGTAAGAGAGCTCCTAAAATGGCTCTTACACGGACAAAGCTGGGATATGCAAATCACCTCAATTGTAGGTGAAAGGCATGCAAATGAGGTAGATTTGCAATTCAGGAAACCCGAACCTGTCCGAGTAAGAGCAGTGTTATTTGCAGAAATGTACTCAGTTGACAACTGAGTACCATTCTGCAAATAGCAAAATGGAGCCGTGACAGCTTCAAATAAAGGTTGCATCCAGTGCAGGAAGCATGCCAATGGCCAAATATATGGTGAGTGGAAATGTTCCCTGATGCAAAATTAAAATAATTTTTTTTTTCGCCGATTTCCGATGTTTAAGCGTAGCGCAGCGCAGCGCAAATGGGCTGCACTCTAAAACACAGAATACTACAAATTAAAACCCACAAATGAGGATTTTATTAATGGTGGTAATGTACAATGCAAGGGAATGGCAGGCTGAAGACAAGATAGCCACCGAGTAGAGGTTGCTAAGGGGGGAAGCTCAGTCTAAGACATGTAACCAAGCAGTAGTAGGCAATCCTATGTAAATGAGTGTTAGGATAGTGAATCGCTAGTTTACGTAGCAAATGAGCACAGTCAGTGGAGTGTAGGAGTAGGATATGGAGAGTAACAGAGTAGAAGATAGGTGACATCACGAGGGGGGTATGTATGAAAGAAGTGAAGCTCATTGGAGCAGAGTGGCATGTGTCTGCTGTCATTTAGACATCATGGAAAGAGGTGTGTCAACAGGTAGGCTAGGGAAAGCCAAGAAATGGAAGGTGTATGCAGTGGATAACACCAAAGTTTCTTGCTGAGTGGGTATGCGCGCGTGTGCGCGCGTGTAAATGTGAGTAAGACAGAGTGCGCGTGTGTAAGCATGAGTGTGCACATTTAAGCCGGAGTAAGCATGTATAAGACTGTGTAAAGAGTTAAAACCAAACCAAGAGATGATAGCGAACAACAAAACCAAAACCAAAGCACAAGTTCACTATGGAGAACCAAATAAGGGTCCAGACCAGAACTATAGATAACATATCATTAAGACCAGGACTTTTAGTGGCTTCCAGTATAATCTGCCAAAATAACTCTCTGTATTCAAGTTTCGTTTCCTACATACCTCCCCTAACTTCTTTTGGAACCACTTCTATTACAAAAAAACTGAAGGAAGCTTCTGAACAAGTTAATGTATGTCTAAAAAGTGCATTGTTCATATTCTCCTTTTTAATTTCATAATAATGTTCATATAGCCTTAATTTAAGCTTCCTCCCAGTTTTACCTACATAAAAAGACCGACAAATAGAACAAAGAGCTAAATACACCACACCATTAGTGTTACAATTAGAAAAGGTGTTGCCCTTAATGTGTTTGTTCCTACTAGGTATGTGTATACTAGAACAACTGATAACATATGGACATTGGGAGCATGAACCACATTTAAAAGTCCCCACCCTTCTGGATGAACGTTCAACTCTAGAACCACCCCCAAACTCGAATAATCTCTTAAAATTCGTATCCCTTCTATATATAAATCTTAAGGGTTGAATTTGACTTTCTTTTAATTCAGATATTTGTTTAAAACAGTCCCATTCCCTGGTGACTGTTTGTTTAATATAACCTGAGTCGCCTGTATAATCCATTATATATGCTTCATCCCAACTATTAGTAGGAATGTTAGCATTACTGTTGGGACTAGGTACATCATCACAACCTAAAATGGAAGCAAACCTCCCGTTCCTACCTTCCAACACTTCATTAGTGACATCACAAATCAAATTTTCTGGGTAACATCTGTCCCTAAACATTTGTGTAAAATTCACAATCTTTTGTAAATTCATTATCTTGTGAGGTCATACGACTTATTCTTACTAACTGCCCTTTAAGTAGATTCATTTTTTGAAAGAACAGATGGCCGCTACTAAAATGAAGGTACGAATTGGAAAAAGTTTTTTTCCTAAAAACTTTAGAAGAAAAGGAATGATCTAATTTGGTCAAGGAAATGTTCAAATATATCAATTTCTGACTGTTAAGATTGTATGTAAAATCCAAAAATTCTGTAGTTCCTTTGAGGTATTTAAGAAATTCAAAAAATCTTTCTTGAGAATCATTCCAGAAAATACAAATGTCATTAAGAAAGCATTTGTATAAACACCAACAACTGGAAAACTCACAGTTAATAACAAATAATTTCTCCCACCAAGACAAAACAATATTTGCATAAGTGGGGGCACATTTTGCCCCCATAGCAACCCCTCTTTCCTGTTTAAAAAATTCCCCCTCAAAATACATGAAATTGTTCTTAAGTACTGTTTCCATTAATAGTATGCAGGTCCTGAAGTCATTGGAACTGAATTTACCACTATCTCTCATGCTTTCTTCAAGCCATAATAGTCCTGTTTCATGAGGAATAGAACCAAATAAATCTACAATGTCCAAGGTTACAAACAATATGTTGGGATTAAAAAATTCTGGTTTTACCTGCCTAAGAAAGTCCCAAGAATCTTTCAAAACAGTACTTCCCTCATTTGAGAGGGTTTTTAACTTGACATCCACATACTTGGCTAGAGGGGTAGTAATGGACCCCTCAGAAGAAACTATTAGTCTTAGTGGTGGGTCCGAAGAATCCTTGTGGACCTTCGGAATACCAAATACTGTGGGTGTCCTGGGATTCTTGTTGAACAAAAAATTATGAATGTCCAAATCAATAGAACCTTCTAACAACAAATCATTTAAAAGAATATTAATCTTGGAATGAGCTATATTCACTTCATTTATAGAAGCTTTAGAATATTTAGAATCATTAGATGACATTTCTTTCATATTAGATTCATATACAATATAATCCATAAGCACTGTTCCACCCCCTTTATCTGGCTGCATAATTCTTACAGCTCTGTTGTTCATTAATTCATTCAATAAAAATGTTTCATCATTGGAAAGGTTAGAATTTACCCTGTGTGTGTTAATAGTATTTCTAATCTCCCTTTCCAATATTGTTTCTAAATTCCTGAGCTGTGGATGTAGGGGCGGATTAAAAGTACTTTTTTCCTTAAAAACTGGATGTATAGGTATAGAATTGGAATCTGCAAACATCAAGGCCAGATTCTTCCTTCTTAGAAATAACTTCATATCAACAATAGCCTTAGGAATACTTACTTTCCTAACAGATATAAATTTAAAACCTTTAGAAAAAAGTTTAAAATGAACCAATTTAATAGATTCAGCACTATAATTAAAAATCTTATAATTTTTATACTCAAAAATATTGCCATTCTGAACAATTTCAGTACAAAAATTTTGATTGTCTAATATCTGGGGATCCCCCTGAGATTGTAATAGTTGTAATGTACAGGTTTCTTCTTCGGTATCCTGTCGGACCTCCAGAGAAGGGGAGGGGGAATCCAAAGGGTCATCCTGAATAATGTTTTGGGAAACATCATGAAAAACCTCACCTTGCATGTGTGGATTATCAGTAGATCTATTATTTGTACCTGTATAACGTTCCTTGATATGCAAATTGAAAGGCCTGCGTTTAGGGTATGCCATACCATCCTGGTATTCCCTAATATCCCTTTCCAATTTGCCCTCTTTTCTCTTCATATTATATTTACAATCTAAATCAATTTGTTTAAAATGTTAAAATATAAAGCTTTTTCAGACTCCACACTAAACAAAAGGTCCTGAATAATATTAGAGTTGATAGACTCCATTTTTTCCAACTATACAACTTTTTATACTGGAAGCCACTAAAAGTCCTGGTCTTAATGATATGTTATCTATAGTTCCTGTATTAAAATTGAGGAGTGCCAAATTGTAAATTGCCACTAGAGGGCAGCATAGGAATACATTTAGTGAAAATGACCCTACAATGTGGTTTTAACTGTTTTTGTTCAACTGTTTTACTATATATAACATTTTTTAATTATTACATTTTATAATATATTTTTTATAATGTGAAAACTTATGATGTGATTTATATATTTATATATTTTTAAAATTCATGGTATTTATATATACAATTTATAAGGATAGCTGCCACAAAATAGTGCTGGATGTTTTATAATATATTTTTAATTGAACTGCTGACTGATGATGAATTTAATTAATTTATTGTTTAATTGATTTTTATACACCTATTTAAGTGCATTATACTATCCATTAGTGTTTTGCCTTCTGAAGAAGATTTTCGAAAACGTATTTTGTGTGTAAAATGTTAGTGGGTGTTTTGGACATTAAACTTTTCAGATTACGTCCTGGTCTGGACCCTTATTTGGTTCTCCATAGCGAACTTGTGCTGTGTAAAGAGTTGTAAGCATGTTTGCTCTGGTGTGCGCGTGTTTTAACCCGAATAAGCAAGTTTTAGTCTGTGTAAGCATGTGTGCGCACATGTTAGTAGCTGTGCGCGTGTTTGCGCTTGTCTGCACGGCGCTCCCCACTGAGGAAACAGAAAGGAAAAAGGAAGCACAACAAATAGTAGGAAGCTACCAGGGAGTACTAGCAGAGCTAGCAGGTGAAAACAATCAGAATCAGGCAATTACACAGGCAGTACACTAGCCCAGCCCAGCCTAGCACTTAAAACTCTGCCAACAACAGTCCATTATGTTTCTCACAACAGGCACTGCAGTAAGCTAATAGAAGTGAAAACTGAAAAAGCTTTACTGAGACAAAGAAATGTTAGGGGCTGCCATTGCTGTTATAAGGCAACATATGCAACATGCTGAGGGTGGTGGCAATGGAAATGCTGTTGGAAAACCCACAGTGAGGAGATGGAGAAGAGTGTACAGGCCCAGGGTAACCTACCAGGGGCTACATGAGCTGGAGATAGTGGGGCGCTATAGAGTGGACAGAGACCTCCTGCAGAAAATTGTTGAGCTGTGCAGGCCACGCCTCACACACAGAACCAACAGAGGAGAACCCATCCCAGTGGAAACCAAGGTATGTGTTGGCTTAAGAATACTAGCAACAGGTACCTTCCAGAGACCAACTGGTGATATAATTGGGATATCATAGGCATCAGCATCCAGGGTACTACACCAGTTCCTGGATGCCATGTCACCACATGTCGATGATCATGTATATTTCCCCAATTCCCGTGAGGTATTGGCCAGCAATATGCTTCTCTTCCAGCAAATAGCGGAATACCCTGAGGTAGTGGGTGCAATAGACTGCACGCACATACGCATCAAAGCACCACCCAGCAAGTGGGGTAGGTTCTACCTCAACCGCAAGGGCTTCCCCTCCATCAACTGCCAGATCGTGTGTGATGCCCAGGGCATAATACTGAATGTGTGTGCAGGCTGCCCTGGAAGCTACCATGATTCCCATATCTGGCATCTGACGCAACTGTACCAGACATTTGCCAATGGAGACATCCCACATGGTCACCTAGTGGGGGATGCTGGCTATGCACTGGAGCCGTGGCTGATGACACCCATCAGAAATGCACACACACCTGAACAGGAACGCCATAATGAGGCACACGCACAAACACATAATGTAATAGAGCGTGTGTTTGGGCTGCTCAAGTCATGGTTCCGGAGCCTGGACACATCTGGTGGAGCCTTACAGTACTCACCAACTACATGTACCCAAATTGTCATGATATGTGCTATGCTACATAATATGATCCTGCGAAAACTGCTGCAGCAGAACCAGCATAGGCCTGGGCCAAACAGCCCCCCACCATTGCCAAGGCCATCATAGGCAGAGAGTGACTCAGAGGAGGAACAACCTGAGCCTGCCCCAGTAAACAGAAGGAGGCATGCCCAGTATGCTTTGGCCTTGGCAAAGACGCAATGCATAGCACATACACTGGCTCAGTAAGAACTCTGGAAATGATACCCCTTTCCGACTTGCACATAAAGTAAAAGGGATGCCTAAGTTGACACTACCAGCTTCCAAACATGTGCAGGGAGTGTAGTATTTGCATCCTACATAGGCAGCCCTGCAGCACCAACTAAGGCATGAATGCCATGTGTTAAGCAATATAAAGCAGTGCTAAACAGCAATTACCACCATGTAGTATATGCAAACAAAATTGCATACACCAACTAGCACAACTGTGGTCAATGTTGAGTAATATTGGGCAACGTCCAGCAATGTTGGTGAATATTGAGCAATGTCGGACAAGCCTGGTCTAAGTAGGGCATAGCTGAACAAAAGCCAACATGCTCATATATGCTTACCAGGCCCTTAAGCAGTCTGGTCTGCTCAGTATGAAAATATAAAGCAGTGATGGGCCTGAAACCCAGGATACTGTGCTCTATAACCAAAGTACTGAACCACTAAACCATGACAGTGTTGCAGTGGTCCACCTGTATGACGGAATGTGGATAAGTCTATGCAAAACATTCCATGGAAACCTTGCAAGCACAGTATAATCCTTGATGAGTTATGACACAAAGGTGAGTCCTGCAGTGAGAATAGAACCTGACTTCCAACAAACACAGTATAAATGTTAATATTGGTCATGTTCGCACACATCAGCAAATGTAGTGGACCTCAGATAGCAACATACTGAAGGGTCACACTGGGCAAGTTCACACACTTGAATAAATGAGACAAATGTCAGGCAACAAAACATGGAATGGTAGAACTGGGCATGCTCACACACTTAGGCCATGTCTGAGTACAGCAGTGGGCCACACATATTTGGCAGTTGCATGTGTTAACCCAGGAACCTGTCACTATACAGCAATCCGCCCTGTGCACACAGTTATATGACAACAGACACATCTATAATATAGTGGACCCTGTCATAATCAAATATGTTCTGCAGATACCGAAGTGGTTCATGGAAACTGGTAAAGCAAAGATGATAAAGACCTGCAAACAGTATCGGCAATAAACATTGTGCATCATGAACATTAGCATAGGTTCAGAGGTCGATACTAAGCTATCTGCCCTAGGGCATGTACAAGCCTAGCCAGAGTGTGTTTGGCATTCGCAACCCTGTCAGATTACTACACTGTGTGTGTGTGAATAGTAGGTCACACAAGATAGCTCATATATGTTTAGGCTAGTGTGCCTCTGTCTAGCAGGGACACAGAAGATATTCCAGGGGTAAATATACAATCACCCATACAGTCATCAAGATGTCTCCAGTAGGTGGTCAGTGGGTGGCTCTGCCTATGTGAAACTGGGATTACATTCTGTAGTGAGTGGAGCCTCTGGGATAAGAATTTGTCCCTCCACAATGTCCTATTAACATCTGTGCTGAGGTATACGTCCCTGGAGTGTGTAGCTCTAAGGGAGTTGGATATCCTGAGGTGAAGCATGTCCAGTGATTCTGGTTTGGGTATATCTGTAAACAACAGGCACACATCATATCTGAGTAGGTGGTAAGTGACTGAGTAGAGCTGGAGTTACTGCATCTGAACTATACAGGGCATCTGTGTGAGTCCCTAGATCTGCTTGGTGAGGACCTTCCATGGCCAGTACAGTTGCTGCAGGTGTCAGGTAAGGTACACCCGAAATGTGGCATTGTAACCAAGCATGGATGTGATGAGTATAGGGGCACAATGACCTCACTCGATCTAGATGTGAAACTATATGGGATAAGGTGGCCCACATAGAAGGTGTGTCCAACCACTTTGGCAACGTGAATGTTAAAGGCGACAGTACGAACAAGTCATGTCCCCATAACCCTAACAACTCCTAAAGTATGTAATGGAGTACTACCTATGTGGTAATGTGTGGGCATGTTATTACTCCCAAAGGGGATGACTATGCAACTAATGGAATTTAGCTGTAGGCCATGGCTCAGGCACCAGTCATCCATCTCTGTGAGACCCTGATTGAGTATGCATGTGGCAGCTGGAGAGTTGATCATGGCACCCAGTTTGCAGTCAAGTGCAAACATGTTCAGCAATATTCCCCCTGTGGTAGCCTGTACGTAAGACAAATATATACTGAACAATAGAGATCCCAGGACCAAGCTGTGTGGGATGCCATGTGTAACTGGTGTATAGTCAGACATGGCACCTGTAATTCTGACCATGTGGGTGCTATCCCTGATCTAGGTATCAATCCATTGTGTGAGACATGTGTCCATATTGATGCTGGTGAGCCTATGCATAATGGGCCAGTGGGTTATTATGTTGAAGGGTTTTGCAAGGTTCAGGTAGGCTGCGTGGACAGCCGTCCCTATGTTGATGGACCTGTTAGCCATTTAAAGAATACAAAAAGGTTCAAGAGGCAAGATCTGCCCACAACAATGCTGAAATGTGTAGGACACAGTGTCTGTAGGTTCCCGATGTCTATGTGTAGGAGTCCTATGACAATATGCTCCATAGCTTTGCAGAACAGGCTACATAGGCTTATAGGGCAATATTGTCTGTGGTCCGTTGTGGCACCAACTCTGTGGAGTGGGACCACTGTCGCAGTACGCCATTCCCTGGGTACATATCCTGTGGTAACTCCGATATTGAACAGTGATGTAATGTGAGGGTTATGTTTGTCATGATGCTCGTGTATGATGCAGGCTGGGACACCATCTGGTCACGTTGATACTGTGATGTACACTGTGGGGAGGGCAGCACTCACCTGTTACTGTGTGATGTCAGGGAGGTTATACTCTGTTGGGATGGATAGTTGCTCCTTAGGGGGGATGGGTGGGAGACATCTGCACTGAACCTGTTTGCCAGGATGTAGGCAATGCCAGTGGGTTCAGGGTAGGTTTAGTCAGTATGCAGCAACTCACAGCATATCAGTGAGTGTCCACCCAGGTTCCTGACATAACTGAAAAAGGCCGTGTGATAGTCCTATGTGTCAGTTGCAATTGTCTGGTAGAAGCGGCCCTTAGAAAAGTCCATGAGTGATTTTAGCTTTCTGCTAGTACAGATCACAGATGCCTTCCCAGTCTGGGATTGCACTCTATCATCTAGTAGCATCCTCCTGACGTTGTACAGCTTATTAATGGCTGGGGTCTACCAGACAGATCCCCTGCCATTGTAGTAGTGGGTCCTGTTGTTATTTGGGATAGCACAATCCATGCAGTCCACTAGGTGTCCATAGAATGTATATGTAAAGGATGCAGCAGTGTGAGCCGTATATGCCACTGTCTGAGGATCTCTGAAGTATACCACCCTGCTTTGGTGAAGTGAGATGTTGGATCATGAGAAGTTCACCAGGATTACCCAGGATGGGTGTGTGGAGGGTATATGTATGTCCTGTGAGATACATGTATGTTCTGACCTTACCAATGAGGGGTATATCGCTGGTGTGGAACATAGAGTCCCCATGTTGGTGATGAGCAGGTCCAGTATTTATTCCCCCTTGTGGCTGTGCTGACTGGTTGTGTCAAAGCATATGAGTCCGCAAATTGTAGTGACTGTTGGGTGAGGTTGTCGGGGCTTGAGTAGTATCCCCAGTCAATATTTGTGTATATGAAGTCACACAATATAATGGTGGTTGTGGAAGCCTTCATATTCTCCATAGTTCCCACGAAAGCCGAGTGTAGCTCCTGAGTTTGGGAGTGTGTTCTGTAGCAGGCAACAAACTGAAAGGCAGTATTGCACAATGGTAGTTGTATATGTATGGTCTGTGATGCTTTGTGCAGTGCTGCTAACCTGGAGGTGTGTATATCTGTGATGTATAAGGATACTACCCCTAGTTGTGTTGTCTGTTCCAAGTCTTGTTGTCAGGCAGCATGGTATGAAACATAACCTGGTAGTGTTGGTGTGCATAAGCGAGCCTGAACCAGGCGTCTGTCAGTGCACAGATATTGCTCTCCTCCATACTGAGGGGAGTCCTGAGCGGCCACAATATGAGGTTAACACAACTGTTGTTGAGCAGCATTACCCTTAGTTTCATTTAACCTGTAACATCTGTGGAGGTGGGTTTGTCTTCTGAGCCCTGCTTAAAAAAAGCACTATGGTGGTAGCAAGAGCCTTAGCCAACATACCAAAGTCCAAGGGTGACAGGTGCAAGCTGTCCATAGTGAAGCTACGTGGTATGTTGAGCATGTCACCATACGTTGACAGACACTGTATCCCCTATGAATGAAACAAATTTGTTAGCCAACTGTTAAATGTGATATGTGTGTCCATATACTGTGACATCATAATTGGTGGGTGTAAGATGCTAGATAAGGTCAGGGTCATACTGGCCTGGGCTACATGATCAGAGTGTACCTCCGTGTATCATGTCATGTGGTCCAGGGAGTAAAGTCTGAGGTTACACACACCAGCATGGACAATGATGGTGCCAGTCTTGTACTTGCTTTGGAGTGACCTGACTGCCTGTGTTATGCAGCAGATCCTGGCACCCAATAGACAGCTCAAAGTGACTATTCCCTTGTCAGGGCTGGTGAGTGGTACGTCAGTGTGTCTGAACATAAGTGTCACCTATTACAAGTGTATTAGGTGTGTTGTGTAGCCCAAAGGGCAGTGACTGTGTGGCACACTGACATTGTGAACTTTGTGATATGTGGGTATTGTAGTGGGGTAGCAGGTGTGTGTGTGTCTGCTTTGGAGGTCTCTGCTGCTTAGGTAGAGTACATTTACAGCATCCGAGTATGTCAATGTGCGCTAATGTGGTTTGAGTGCTGTTGCTAGAGAATATATGAGACTGATATGTGGTGTGTGTGGATACCTTCACCACCTGATAGACTGTGCCAATCATGGGTCGAGAGAGTTCAGCTCTCTGTATGTCTATATAGGTGCATCTCACACATATATCTGAGTTTGTCGGGAGGAGGGGAGGGTTGTCTGTGTACATGAGGCCGATGCGACATTGTGTCAATATCACAATATCCACCAGCTGGACCGAAGAGTACACATAAAACCAACCCCTGGACATGCCAGGATATTATCATGACATACTCTGTAGCCTGATCACAAAGGATCAGTAGGGTGTTAAGCGTGTAAAAGAGTATAACATGGATTAGTGCTCATGTTCATTAGTGTTTTGTAAAGAGGAGCTGAGAAGGACTCCAGATTGAATCATGACACCTCCTTCAGCTATGTCATAAATATCAATATACACCCATATATGTCCTGAGTCAGGGCCAACTGTACCTGAGTGTCAATGCTGACATCATGACAGACAGGCCCATATGTACATACCCATCCCCCACTGACAATAGTCCACATCACCATACCAGGAGATATCACATGTAGAATGGATGAGCAGCTACCCCCACTGCCAAAATCATGGCAGCAGGTGGAATACATTGATTCCCAATATGTGTCATGCACAAACTACAGAACAAACAGATCATGCACCTGA
Source organism: Protopterus annectens (assembly GCF_019279795.1). NCBI lineage: Eukaryota > Metazoa > Chordata > Ceratodontiformes > Protopteridae > Protopterus > Protopterus annectens. The sequence goes on along the minus strand of NC_056726.1, from coordinate 1,073,153,731 downwards.
CAGTCAGCTAAGCCGCACCCCCTACACAGGATGTGGAACCGTTGAATGTGTCACAGCTACATATGGCATTCCCCACAATTGTTGCTGCACAACACACCATGGGAAGTCAAGTCCAGTACGCCTATGAGGTCTGATCTGCAAGGTAATGGAGTCCATCATCATTGCAGTCATAAACAGAGCTATTGGAAGCTGACACACACAGAACCCTACCAACTGTGGTATGTTCATGTGCAACTCATGGTTCCCAAACATGCTAGACTGTTTGCAAGGCAGCCACCCAGGACATACATCAATGAACACATCTACACATGTGTCACATAGACTTTGAATAGACCTTTATCAACATCCCAGGCACATGTAGTATCCACAAAACCAAGAAGCTGTGCATAAATATGTGTTGACATATGACGGAATGTCAATTTGTCCACAGATAGATCACACAAGGTAAGGATTCTGAGGTCATGTTCAAACTGTTTACACCTGCTGACCCACATGGACCATACCTGGAATGGCATAAAACAAAGTGTACACACATCACCATGTCCAGTCTGATGATGTTACCATCCTACAAATACTGCAGGAGAAGAGAAACCAGCCAGTAAAGCAAATAGCATGCTGTGTTAGTGCATCTCTCTCTAGTATCATGACATAGCTAAGTAGGGGTTTGAATCCTGCAAACAGTGTGTGTATGTATGTGTGCAATTGTCCTTGAAAGGAGTGCCCTTTTTGGAGACTGTGAAAACACACTAAAGGAGGTACATTCCTCTTTGGAAAGTCTGATGATGTCACCATCCTACAAATACTGCAGGAGAAGGGAAACCAGCCAGTAAAGCAAATAGCGTGCCGTGTTAGTGCGTCTCTCTCTAGTATCATAACATAGTTAGAGGTTTGAATCCTGCAAACAGTGAGTGTTTATGTATGTGTACAATTGTCTTTGAAAGGAGTTCCCTTTTTGGAGACTGTGAAAACACACTAAAGGAGGTACATTCCTCTTTGGAAAGTCTGATGATGTCACCATCCTACAAATACTGCCGGAGAAGGGAAACCAGCGAGTAAAGCAAATAGCACACTGTGTTAGTGTGTTTCTTTCTAGAATCATAACATAGTTAGGTAGGAGTTTGAATCCTGCAAACAGTGAGTATGTGTGTGTGCAATTGTCTTTGAAAGGAGTGCCCTTTTTCGAGACTGTGAAAACACACTAAAGGAGGTACATTTCTCTTTGGAAAGTCTGATGATGTCACCATCCTACAAATACTGCAGGAGAAGGGAAACCAGCGATTAAAGCAAATAGCACACTGTGTTAGTGTGTTTCCTTCTAGAATCATAACATAGTTAGGTAGGAGTTTGAATCCTGCAAACAGTGAGTATGTGTGTGTGCAATTGTCTTTGAAAGGAGTGCCCTTTTTCGAGACTGTGAAAACACACTAAAGGAGGTACATTCCTCTTTGGAAAGTCTGATGATGTCACCATCCTACAAATACTGCAGGAGAAGGAAAACCAGCCAGTAAAGCAAATAGCACACCATGTTAATGCATCACTTTCTAGTATCATAACATAATTAAGTGTGTGCAATAGTCTTTGAAAGGAGTTCCCTTTTTGGATACTGTGAAAACACACTAAAAGAGGTACATTCCTCTTTGGAAAGTCTGATGAAGTCACCATCTTACAAATACAGCAGGAGAAAGGAAACCAGCCAGTAAAGCAAATAGTGTGCCGTGTTAATGTGGCTTTTTCTAGTATCATAACATAGTTAGGTAGGGGTATGAATCCTGCAAATGCTGACTGTGTGCGTGTCACTGTTGGTCAACGCGGTGTATTTTTTGCTTTTACTATGGTATGACATAGTATGATGACAACAGTAAGTGCATTGCAGACATCAGGTATCTGCATGGCAAATATATATGTGTACATGTCCCCTCAATCAGTACATAGGTGTGAAGCCTGCATACTACATGAATACATTTGTTTCCATTGACAGGTTGTGCCACTGCTTCTCAGATCGTAGGTCACATATGTATGTATGTGACACGGCCGTCCACTGTCATGTTCTGTAGCCAAGGTCATCTGTGGCACACACACCCATGACAGTTACTTAAGAGTAGTGTGAGTGAGGGTATATGCCTGGGGTATATGTCAGACATGGTCATAAACAACAAAGTCTGCCAAGAATGGACAGTCTTTATAGGTGTACGTCTGTCTTGTGGATATGCATTCAGGCCTCTAATGTCTTATGTGATACACCTTGGGACTCCACAATACCTATAGATATGTGGATACCAAGGGACACATGACATAACATGGGTCTGTATGTACACAATGGTACTCGACATACATGTTGAGGGCTACCACCTGTGTGGTACTGATGGGATAGTATGTTTAGTACATGAGGATGACTATGCCATAGTCGGCTTACTGATATACAGCATGTATCATACAACAGGTATCTGTCTGTATGATACCCTTGTGTAGGATATGTGTCCCATCCAGGGAATGCATTGTAGGCCAATCCATGCATTCCCAGATTTGGATGGACACATCCCTAGTGTGTCTGAATGTACCTAAGGGGGCTATATGACACACAGGTGTGGCCACAGTAATGGGTGGCGGTCATCACCACTGATTAGTGTTATAGTGTAGCACTGGAAGGATCCAATTGATACTAGGTTCCCTACTACTGTGTGTCATTTGTAAGGACATCATCCAATGATTGTTTATAGTCATGCTGTTGAGGTTGTGTATGCTACCAGACTGCAAATCATTGACTGATATTAACGGTATCACCCGCAGCATAGTGTCAACCCATGTCATACACACGTCTACCCATGTTAGTACATAACTGTAGTAGAATGCATACTGGCCATTGAAAGATGCAATGAGATGTTAACAATGTGTATGACAGGGTATGCCACACTTCCCATGTGTCCACTATGCACGTACATCCAGACAGTGCGCATCCACCATAGGTTCATAGATTAGTACTAGGCTAACTGCCCTTGCGAGCCATTTTAAGCCTAGCCAATTATCCCTTGTGAGACTCAAACCTTGCACCTTGTGTTTGTAAGGCAAACACCTTAACCATTAGGCTACCCTCCCAACCAAATTTTCACAGATGTACACTTGCTAATCTGTACTGCACACATCACACACGTACTGTCCACTCACTAACACATGCTGGCAACACATCACATATCAGCCAAGTGGCACATGGGTGGATAATACATACTCAGACCTAACAGTGGTGTAAACAATGCTACATTGACAATCAGAGCTTTGATGCATAATGTCTGCTCAGATATACCTACAAGGATGTAGTTACACTTCCTTGTTGACAACTTGCTATTATTGCTACACTGTTATAGTGTCACCCTGTGCATCAGCACCATGTTAGCCTGCCCCTAATGTCGATAATGCAGATGGCAGGAGGTGGCACAGGTATCATCATATGCATAGGGCATTTTGTTGTTTGCCAGAGCCTGACATTGACCCATCCAAATGACATGTCTGTGTGTGTGTGTGTGTGTGTGTGTGTGTGTGTGTGTGTGTGTGTGTGTGTGTGTGTGTGTGAGGGGCAACAGTACAGCATGGGCTAATGTTGATGTAATGTGTGTGTGTATGTGTGAGCCCTAGTTGCTTGCTTAATGTGTGTGTGTCTGCATGCACACAGCTCCACCATGTGGCTGCCTGCACACAGCTCCACCATGTGGCTGCCATATACGGTGGTTTGTGGGACAGCCACAGACTTTACCTGCTTGGCTGTACAGATCACTGTCTCTGGCCATGGACACAGTACCTGTGCCTGGCAGGGGTGCTACGGACAGTATCAGGTACCTACCCTGACTCGGTACTGTCATCAGAGGCAGAGGTATGATGACTGGACCCATGTCCCTGCTGGGACTGGCCAGAGCCCCCTGCATGTGGTCTACTGGGACAGATAATGGACAGGCCAGCCCCAGCATTGCTGGGGCTGGTACTGCCACTACGGGAGCGGCTGTGAACTGTGGACCATCCGCGACCACCGCCAGCTGTTGCTGGCATGCATCTGCGTCGATGTTGCAACCATCCTGCATGGTCCTGGCTCGAGGAAGACATGTTGTGGAGGGCATCTATTGTCTCCCGCCAGTGTCTATCAATGACCTCGGTGTACATCCGGATGGCACCGGCAAGGTCACGTATGCTGCCACTGATAGCGGTTTAATGTGCCCTCTGCGCCCTAAGTCCTTGCCTGGTGTACCGTTCCATACATGCCTGAGCCTGCATTACAGCCCAGAAAATAGTGGTCATCGTGAGACCTGTGAGGGCACACCTGCCAGGGGAAATACGTCCAGTGGTGCTCCCCCGAGAACCCCTGGACCTCCGCCTATGTGGTAACATTCTGGGTCTATGGCTATGGCTGCTGTGAGGGGATGCAAGTGCCATGGGTACCACACTCTCCTGGTCAATGCCAACTGTATGCTGTCCCTCCCCTATGGCCATTGGTGGTGAGGGATGTAATGGCAGTATGAGTGTGCGCATAGATGGGGTTGAATGCTGTCTACTGTCGATTGGCGGACCAACGACAGACCCTGTCAAATCTCCCTGTGCCAAAATACATGTGTCATCATCACCACTATCCATGGCAGTGGCTTCAGGTCACCTGCTGCTTTCGTCAACCCCTACCTCAGCACCTGTGAAGGGAAGACAGGAAACACATGTTACAGTCTGCACATGCACACATGCACACATGCACACATGCACACATGCACACATGCACACATGAACACATGCACACATGCACACATGCACACAGGAACACAGGAACACATGCACACAGGAACACAGGAACACATGCACACTCCTCACTACAGCAGATACACACAACAAAAATCCAAATCATACTCAATACTGGTTGAAGGTGGGTGACAGTATCACAAGGCAAACAGTCACATCACATGTGTCAGCATGCAGAATAAGTGATGATCAAGTCCATGCAGTGTGAGTGTAGACAGCCATAGTTAATGACAGTGTACATGGCTGTGGTGCATGTGTGTACATGTTCAGTGATTGCCTACACCCTGGAACACAATGTGTACAAGGACATGACATTTCTGTGCAAGTATTATAAGCTCTGTAATATCCTGTGTACCATCGCACACAGGTATACATACCACTGCTGCATGTGTTATCTGTGTGTCACATGGATTTCCATGTCTGATTGCAGTGTCTGTGTCTGTAGCAGATAATTGTGGACACAGGTGTAGCACATGCATGCTTTGTACACACACGGGATGAGTGGTGCATGTATACATGATGGGATACCAATCCTGGACATGGCCATTGTAACAGTATGGGGTGTAGTACCATTAACCATCATCATCATGCATCATGTGGTCACGCAAGGCCACTAAAGTGTGCTAGACCACCGCCTAGCATGCTGTACCTGAACCGCAGTGCCGTGGCTAAGTTCACAATTACACAGCCACATTGCACAAGGGTGTGTGAGGTGCCCAATAGGGAGCATTGCCTAATATGACTGTGTTATGTGTTGAGGAGTGTTGCACAGCCCCATGCTAGGCCACTACCCTTCAGGTATATTATGTGTGGTGTGTGGATGACATGTGGGATACTGAAGTGTGACCTGGCAGCGGGTGTCCGGTTACACTATGTGTAGCATGTTGAGGTGTACTGCGTATGACAAAAGTGTTATGTTGTGTACATGTGTGTCAACTATGCCTATCCAATGTGCAGTACAGTGTTGCCACATTTGTGTCTGATGCTCTATGCATTGCATGTGATTGAGGCAGCTACGGACTTTACTGAGATGTTTCACGTCTCACAGCAAACATGCACAGCATGCATTATGCGTAGGTGTGTTATGTGTACATGGCCTACACCTCACCTATGACATGCACAGTTCAATATCAAGTTTAAAATGTTAACACACTCACCAGCATGTATTGTCTGCCTTGCTGTCACACCAGAGGGACCTGCAAGAATATGACACAGTTTGTCAGTGGCCACAACTGTGGCATTGCTACTGTGAGTGTGTTAAACTACAGTAGAACAACAGGCATAGATGTACAGATACTATTCAAATTATCAGTATTGCACACAATAGGCAGCACAACTGCTAAACACAGTACACATCTCACATATGCATAATCTAACAATACAGGTAACAGTAGTCTACAGCTAGGGCATGTTACCTGCACGCTCCATGTCACCATGCTGGGTGGCTCCGGCCTCCATGACGACACTAGATCCAGGCCTGCCGAATCTAGCTTTGTTTGCATGCTTGTTGTTTGTTTGCTTGTTATTTCCCTGAAATGCTAATTCCACCTAAAATGCGGCTTTTCGGTGCTTCTGTGGATCCCTAGTGATATCTGCATTGCTTACTGTACTTATTTCCTTATTTCACTTGAAAGAAAGTTACTGTTTGTTGTTTTTGCATTTAAGTTACGTGTAACACATTGCATTTAAGTTACCTGGCACTTGCTCACTAAGTCAGCACTAAAAAATTAAAAGCACTACACCCTCACAAACTCCCCTTGAATACCCTGTTCCCCATTGGCCCTTTTTTTCAATTATATAGGAATTCCCAATACTATTCTAGCATGTCCAAAGGTCAGTTGTCAATCTCCTCTCCGGTCCAGCTGGTGAATCTGGGAATCTTGAGGCAATGTTACAACTGCCTCATGTACACAGACAACCCTCTCCTCCTCCCAACAAATTCCAACACATGTGAGAGATGCAACCATATAGCCAAACTGGAGGCTAAGCTCTCTCAACTCAGTACTGGCATAACCAGTCAGGAGGAGAAGGAAACCACACTCAATACAATTCCAGTCTCACATAGACCTACCACGACAGCAAACCAAACATATAAACACACAAAAACATACCTGGAGGCACTAAATAAAAATCTGCCTAAGCAGCAGAGACCTCCAAAGCAGACACCCAAGCAACCGCTACCCCAAAACAAAACACGTGCAACACATAGCTCACAAAGCCAGTGTGCCGAACAGTCACAGACCTTAAGGCTAAACAACACACCTGATACACTTGTAATAGGTGACTCTATTGTGAGGCACATTGACGTCCCACTCACCAGGCTGAACAAGGAGAAGGTCACAGTGAGCTGCCTGTCGGGTGCTAGGATCCGCCACATAACACAAGCACTCAGGTCACTCCAAGGCAAGTACAAATATGACTCAGTCATTGTCCATGCTGGTGTGAATGACTTGAGACGTACCTCCCTGGACTACATGAAAAGAGACATAGAGGAGCTCTCTGAGCATGTAGCCCAGGCTGGTATGACCCTGACCTTGAGTAGCATCTTACCCTCACCAAGAATGATGCCACAATATGAAGACAAGATGATCAATTTCAACAATTGGCTTAAGTATTGGTGTCATTCAAAGGAGATCCAATGCCTGTCAGCCTGGAATGACATGTTTGACAAGCCACGATGCTTCACTAGGGATGGCTTGCACCTGTCAGTCCTGGGCTTTTAAATATTGGCAAAGGCTCTTGCTACCCCCATAGTGCCTTTTTTAGGCAAAGCTCAAAAGACAAACCCACCTCCATAGGTATCACAAGGGATAAGAAACTAAGAGTAATGCTACTCAATGCCAGAAGTCTAAACCTCAAGATGCATGCACTCGAAACTCTCCTTATCATGGAGAACATCGATATCTGTGCAGTAACAGAAACCTGGTTCAAAGCTCCCGAGAGCACCCCAGCACTACCAGGTTATACCTCATACCATGCTTTTCGGCCCCAAAACTTGGACCGAACCACAAAAGGAGGGTAAGTATCAATATTCGTCAAAGATACCCACACCTCCAGGTTGGTGGCAGAGCACAAAGCATCAGAGACTATCCATGTGCAACTAACAGTGGATAAAACTGCCTTCCAGTTTATAGCCTGCTACAGACCACCCTCCCAAACCCAGGAACCCCACTCGGCCTTCCTGAGAACATTGGAAAATATGAAGGTCTCTACAAACACCATTATATTGGGCGACTTCAACTACCCAAACTTTGACTGGGAGCATTACTCTAGCTCCAACACCCTAGACCAAAGGTTCCTAGAATTTATAAACTCAAATGCTATGGAACAACTTGTTGCCACTCCCAGAAGAGGGGAAAACATACTGGTCCTGATCATCACCAACATGGGGACTCTATGCTCCAGACCAGAAGTGTATCCCTCACTTGTAAGATCAGACCATAAACTAATCTCACTGGATATTCACATCCCGACCCCACCCCCTGCCCCGAAAACCACAGTGAAAAACTTCTCTAAAGCAAATTTTACACTCCTCAAAAGCGAGGTGGAATCCTTCAAAGCCCCCGGGCCTGTGGAAAATATGGCCCAGACCACAGAATCCTTTATAAACTCATTCTATGAACACCTTCAGGAATACATGGATCATGCAATCCCAAATAACACCAAGACCCAGTCCTCCAAAAGCAGACGTCCTGTCTGGTGGACCCCAGCTATAAACAAACTATACAATAGAAGGAGGAAGCTACTACATGATAGAGCAAAATCCCAAAAAGGGAAGGCATCTCTGACCAGTATTAGCAAAACACTACGGGCACTCTTAAAATCGTCTAAGGCCAGCTTCGAGTGAAAAATTGCACAGGACACTAAGGATAATCACAAGGCTTTCTTTAGTTATGTTAGGAACCTGGGTGGGAATTCCCAGATATGCTCAGAATTAGTCCAAAATGACAAAAAATACACCCAGTTCGGCTTTGTTAAGGGCAGATCCTGCCTCTTAAACCTGGTCGATTTCTTTGAAACAGTCACCAAGGCCATTGATGAGGGGAAGGTGGTCCACACAGCCTACCTGGACCTTGCAAAAGCCTTCGATACAATACCCCACTCGGGCATTATAGATAAGCTCACCAGCTTAAATATAAACTCCTATGTCACTAGATGGGTTGCAAACTGGCTCAAGGACAGAACCCACATGGTTAGAATTGCTGGAGCCATGTCAGACTCCAAACCAGTTACAAGTGGCATCCCACAAGGCTCAGTCCTGGGACCTCTCTTGTTCAGTATATATTTCTCGGAGGTACAGGCCAACACGAAAGGACTGTGGCTGACCAAGTTCGCAGATGACTGCAAACTGGGTGCCATAATTGACTCTCCAGCCAACACAAGCATCCTCCAAAAGGGCCTCATAGAAACAGACAACTGGTGCCAGAGCCATGGCCTCAAGCTAAATGCCAAAACGTGTATAGTCATCCCCTTTGGCAAAAACAAAGTGCCCACAAATTACCACATAGGTGGTAATCCATTAAGTACTGGAGAAGTAATTAGGGACCTGGGTCCCAAGTTGATAGCAATCTCTCATTTGACAAGCACGTGGCTAAAGTGGTTAGAAAACCATTTTATATAGCCCACCTAATCATGAAGGAATTCACATATAGATCAGGGGAGGTCATTGTGCCTCTTTACTCATCCCTCATCAGGCCTATAATTGAGTACAATGCCCCTTTTGGGATGTACCTTACCATACACCTGCAGCAACTGGAAAGACCCCAAAAGTACCTCACCAAGAGGATCAAAGGGCTCAAACAGATGCCATATGCTGCCCAGTTAAAGAAACTCCAGCTCTACTCAGTGGCATACCACCTGCTCAGAGGCGATCTGTGCCTGACGTATAAAGCCATGTCCAACCCGGAATTAATGGACATGCTGCACCTCAGAAATTCCAAATCCCATCGAGCTACGCCTCGAGAGACTTGAACCTCAGCACTGAAATAAATAGGACATGCTGGAGGGACAGATTCATAACCCAGAGGCTCCTTCACTCTGGAATAAAATCCCAGTTTAGGTTAGGCAGAGTCCTCATTGACTCTTCAAGAGGAATCTTGATGAGTGGATGGGAGATCATAGATTTACCCTGGTATCACTTCTGTGTCACTGTTAGACAGAGGCACAGTATACTAACCTCGAAAAAGGGCATAGCAAAATTAATTTAAAATGGGTGGCGAAAGCCAAACACACTCTGGCTAGGCTTATAAATGCCCTAGGGCAGATAGCCTAGTATGACCCTATGGACCTATGAACCTATGAACATGTGATGTTGTTGCTGCTGTAGGCCAGGAGCCACCAGACTTAGCAGCAGTTCCTCCACTCTTTTGAGGGGGGGATGTATGGCCACCCCACCACCTGTGGCAAGCTGTTGTCTGTGGATATCAGACGCATGCCGCCAGACATGTCTAATTAAATCACTGTAGTGATGGCGTACCTGCTCATATGTCCGGTTATGCATGCCTATGTCATTTACCCGACGAACAATTTCTTGCCACAGCGCAGTACGCGTCTGCTGGTGCTGGCTGGCCCTGGAAAACAGCAGGGTATAGTGCTGAACCAGGCTGTGGTGGATTTCCTGTTCCTCTGCGGCTGTGTAGGAGGGATTCCTGTGATGAGCCATAAGCCTGGAAGACAAGTAAACGATATGTGTGAGCAAGTCATGTGGCACACAACATTATACAGTACAGATATCAGTTAACTGCCATATATAGCATCTGTTCGTCTGTCAGAGGATACACACATTCAATACCACATATCAGTGCTCAGCCCACAACTGGCTGACAGTGCCTGCCACACTCCATATAACACACAAGTATACACCAGTACTCGGCACACTGTTTGGGATCCAATGCACAGCCTTGCCAGGGTGGTACATATCAAGCTAATTCATGCAGAAATATGTCATCCATTGCAATGAATGTGAAGTACAGTTACAGTATAACCAGTAACCCACCTTAGTCGATGATGCCATATCCCTACCTAACATATGTGCACAGTTGTTAATATAGCTGGCATACTGCTGTAACAGAGTACACATGTTGCTAGGTACACACGTAAACCCTGCATCACACATGTGATTGCGGACATGGTACAGGCATCATTACACACACATCAGACATTCATACAACACACAAATGTATGCTGATACAGATGAGCATTTCCTGTGTACCTTACAGTACTGTGTGCCCCTACTTACAGATACCTATGCCTGAGGTATGTAATCTGTGCAGACTACAGGAAACACACAAGACAGTGTTACCAGGGAATGTGAACATACACCATACTGTGCTGTTTAGGCCTACAGCTTCAAGTGGTACAACGATTCAAATGTCGGCTGGATTCACCAGCAGTATCACTTACTGAGCATACATGTATTGCTTCAGCCTATGATGGGACACCGCAGTCGTACACAAGAAACTACGTCACAACATACACCATCCTACTATGTCTGCATCCCAATAAATGACACATCTTACTCTGGCCTCACACCTAGGACACAAACGACCGTGACAGAAACAACCTCACACTAAGCTATCACACCATTGCAGACCTTGCACACATTCACTGTCACACTCATTCCACCTCACACAGCAGGTATTGCACTGTGTGTACATGTCTGTGTGCATTGTGTCATAAGTAGGTAATACGCTATTGGCCCTGGGGCCTACAGCAGGCTAGCCATATGCTACCCTGGCCTTTGACACACATGTAATTAGATTTCACTTCCTCCTGTCAACTGGATACACAGAGGTGATTCCCAGGGTGTGTTACCTATCCCCCAGACAATCATCAGGGGTATGTATGACATCTGCTACTGAGGAGCCTTGTTTGTTCATGCTGGGTGGTTTACTCCAGAGTATGGCATATTTGCCAATAGGAGCCTATCCCTCCAGCATGTGCTGTTTATTGAGGTTGTGGGGATTAGGGACCCTGTAGCCCGGTGGGATTGTGAGGTGTTGACATGGTGGTTGTCTGACTGCTATGGGTGTGGCATACCTCTGTATGTTCGGCAGAGGTAACCTCTGGGTGGCCAGTATGCAATGCACTGTAGCTGTGGTTATGTGAGTCAGTCTGCATAGGGGATGTGTTTCAGGGCAGTATTACCCTTTGTGAGGTATGTCTGTGGCCTTTCCACTTGCTGTAGTTGTCATGTGAGGTACATACCACATGGGGCATTGTGATTAGTACAGGGGAACACTGACCTATATTTCTGTATATGACACATCGTTTGTAATGACACGGACCACATAGACAGATTACAAGACTAGTGTGGCACTGTGAATATCAAAGGGGAGGCTACTGTCCACCTGTGTCTTATGTTCCCTTCTGACACCTTCAGTGTTAGTCAGGCAACTACCTATCTGGTAGTTAGTGGGTAAAGTGTTTTGGAATGGGGTATGGCACTGCAGTATCAACACTGGTGTTCAGTCCATGCCTTGGTCACCCGGCACCTGTTGCAATACACCTGACCCTGTGTCTCCCTCTCTTACTAACTATATATATATATATATATATATATATATATATATATATATAGATATATATTTATATACATGTATATATTTATATATCACTCTTTATATACATATATATATATATATATATATATATATATATACACACATACTTGTAAACATCCACTGCTGTACATATACATGCACATATATGCACATATACTGCCCACCTTTCATGGTGGGAATATCAATTATGGAACAGTTGTGAGACATACAATTATGTAATAATATTGCACAGTGTTGTGCAGAATGCATTTTTGCTGTCCTCAGGCCGTATAGCTGTAGCAGACCTCACTGGCTGTAACTCAGTCCCACAGCATTTAACCACCATATGACATATACCTGCACTGCTTGCTGTTTTCAATGCCACACATTACAACCTACATAGATATGTGCACATAGCAACCTTCAAATACATATATATGTCCAGCCTTCACTAACAGTTGCAGTATGTCCCTTGCCCTATGCACATCTGCATATACATATAGAAACGGACTGCTACCACATAAGGAGTATTCACAGTATGTAGAGTACCCTTCAGACACATCATTCGGATGCCAGCAAATGCATCAGTGTTACATACCTTACCTTTCTATTTGTCACCTCAGTCTGTTGTACCTGTTGATGTTTTCTTTTTTTTTTTTTAGGTTGGTGTCTTCAACTGCCTGTTTGTTTTTTTTTTTTTTTTTTTTGTTGTTTTGGTTGGTTTCTCCAACTGCCTCTGTTTGTTGTTTTGCTTTTATTTTGGTTGGTGTCTCCAACCGCCTCTGTTTGTTTTTTTTCTTTTTTTGGGTTGGTGTCTCCAACTGCCTCTGTTTGTTGTTATTTATTGGGTTGGTGTCTCCAACTGCCTCTGTTTGTTTGTTTGTTTGTCTGTCTGTCTCTCTCGCTCACTCTCTCTCTCTCCAGTTGCTGCAATGATATTATTGCATGCATGGACAGCAAGTACAGGCTGCTTCTGTAGGTATCTGCACATGTGCATGTGATGGCCTCTGCACCAATTAATGCCCACCATTTAGTAATTGCATTCAGCCTGCTGTGCGGTAATTGCAGTTCTCACTGTGATTTCAGGACACTGCTATAAAATGATAGGTTAGGTAGGCGTAGGCCTTTCAGTTTTGCAAGGTGGGGACCATGCTTGTTTGCTGTGGACACTGTTGTGTCAGTCAGATGGTTGGTATATGTCTCATATCTAAAGCTGGGTTGTAGCCAGTGAAATGCATGTTGTACTGAAACCTGACTGTTGCTTCTTCCAGTACACTCTTCTCAGTGTGTAAGTTTACTCACACCTCCTAATGCTAACACTGGATACAGTAGTTATTGCAATGCATTCCTATGGCTTTCCTATTTTCCCTTTACATTCACTCCTTCTAATGCATGCTATATGTCTTTCAGCACCAAGTTATTGTATATCTGCTGTGGCTTAGTGGTACATCATGCAGACTGGTGAGTCCAAGGTATGGGGTTTGAGACTGACAAGGGTATTTTATTTTGCTGCTGAGCAATACAAGGGCCTTGTCATACAGAGTGACTAAAGCACTTTTAAGCAGTTGTAAGTGGGTTTGCGCAGGTTTGCGCGATGCTTAGCTGAGCTTTTTGTTATTTAGCAATACTAAACTAAGCTTAGCTTAGCTCATTTTATGTTAGCAATAGTAAGCTAAGCTTGGCATAGCTTATTATATCTTAGCAATGCTAAGCTAGGCGCACACATGCGCACACTGGTGCAAACCCGCTTACTACTGTTTACAAGTGCTCACTCCCGCTAACCCCCACGCTCATGTCTTTGACAGAAAAGTAAATGGGGAGATAGGAATGTGGTGATAAAGGGTGCTCAAAGAGGGGAAGACAGTAGGGAAACTAGCTTGGGATGTACACGATGGGTGTGGAGAAGGTCCATAGCTGCCCATTTCTTTACTAGCAACAGCTGTGCATATGCAATACATTAGGTGGGATATTTGAAACCTTCCACCCCTGAGAGAGGGGTGAGGACATCTAAGTATGTTGTACTACTAATTATGAATATCAGGCGCATGCACTGTTTGTGAACTGCTATACTGTCATGAGTACGTTACTCACATTTGAACAGTTTGTGGCTTGTGTTGACATTAGCACAGTCTGCTCAGGATGACTGGACATATTTCTGTACTGTGTATGCCTACCTACACCCTTGGTTGTGTCTGACTACATGGGTATATAGTACCTTTGGGTAGGGGTGCAGAACTGCAGTGTGCATTATTTATTATCGTGTGATGTTTATCTTACTGAACATGCAGAGTTGCTGTGTATCTGTAAGTCTATGAAGGCTTGTAGTCTGTCTGAGTACCTCCCACCTGTGGACATATCCAGATGATAGACAGAGGTCAGCCTAGTATTCTTTGACTGTGCACCACAGCAGTCTTTTCAGCACCTGAACAACGGCATTGTCACAGGTGGGTGCTAGCAGTTCATGGCTACATCCTTTGCTATTTCTGTGTTGTACTGCTACATAAGGGCATGATTGTGGGATTCATTCTACAGCTATTTGCAGAGTGTGTAACAGCAGACAAGCTGATATGCCTGTGTATTTCTGACTCTTCCAGGCCTCAGATACTCTCACGTATATATTTGAACAGCCTCAGGGAAAGGTACATATAACTGGGATACACCTGTCATATAGTTCAGACATTTTGCAGTTCAGACTTTGGGTGATTCAGAGCATTTCTATTACTACACCTTTTCTGACATGCAAGCGGTGTCTACACTAACTTATTGACATTTGATATTAGGTGAGATTCAACACCTTTCTGCCTATTATTAGTACATTTCGTAAGGAGTCAGAGGGGCACAGCTAACATTTGCTAACAAATCAGGGTCATCACTGTAGAGCAGTCACTGTTGGGAGGTCTGGCCTGTGACCTATGCAAATATGCCAGTGTGTAGCCTGCTCTGATACTGTGTGGGGTTTGTAAGCTGCTAATGTAACCTTATTCCCTACTAGCATGGCTGATTCTCTTTTCACAGTCATGTCATGCAATTCAATAACACCTGCTGGTTAAGGCCCACAAAACAAGATTTGTGTTATGCCATTCCTGTTTTCCCTTAACACTCACTCATGGTAAAGCATGATAAATTGCTTTCAGCAGTAAGTTATTGTATATCTGCTGTGTTTTAGTGGTACTTCATGCAGACTGGTGAGTCCAAGGTCCCGGGTTCGAGACTGACAAGGGTATTTTAATTTTGCTGCTGAGCAATACAAGGGCCTTGTCATACAGAGTGACTAAGGCACTTTTAAGCAGTTGTAAGTGGGTTGGCATGGGTTTGTGTGATGCTTAGCAATGCTTAGCTAAGCGCACACAAGCTCACACTCGAGCACCCCCGCTAACTAATGCTTAAAAGTGCTTACTCCCGCTAACCCCCGCGCTAATTTCTTTTAAAGAAAAGAAAATGTGGAGATAGGAAAGTGATGAAAAATGGGGCACAGAGAGGGACAGACAGTAGGAAAATAAGCTTGGGATGTGCAGGAAGGGTGTAGGGAAGGCCCATAGCTGCCCATTTCTTTAACAGCAACAGCTGTGCATATGTTGAAAATTTGGAGTGAGTTTTGACACTTTCCACCCGTGAGTGAGGGGTGAGGACAACATAGTTTGTTGCACTGCCAATTAGAATTATCAGTGTACATGTCCTATGGACATGTGTGCAAAATTGGAAGCTATGTATGGGGCGTAATTTTTTTTCGGGTACAGATTGCCCTTTTTTTTTTTTTCAGGTGAGAGTGGTAAGTGAGGTAGGGGAAATAGGTATATTTGGGAAGGCAGGTTGGGGAGGTAAACAGACAAGACAAGACGCATACATGGGGTGGAATTTGACACATGGGGTGGGTGAACACAATTGATGGGGAAGGTTGTTTGGAAATCGCAAGCCCATGAGCCCACAGATGGTCACAGTGGAATTGAGATCCCCACCCATGGGCAGTCACCACTGCACCTTCACAGCCCTGGGGGTGGCTGAGCTGGGGGCTGAGTAGGATGGGCAGGCTCACCCATGAGACACGCCACTCTTGCCTCAAGCTGGCGTAGGGGATCAGCGACTGAACGCTGGATATCCCTACGCACCACAGCCTGGACCCTTCGAAGGGTGATGGGTGGCCCTTCTCTGCCCACGATTGCATGGGGGGGATGAGCCCCATCCTTGCAGCGCTTCCACCCGAAGGTGGCACACGACCAACGGAGGAGGGGAGTCCGGGCTGGGCACCAGAGCCACTGGTGCCAGGTGCACTTGCCAACTGAGGAGGGACAGGTGGGTCCGCTGGGACCGGCCTTCCCATACGTTCTGTGATTCGGTGTATTTCATTACAACATAAACAACAACATTCCAGATTAGTTGTAACAGCATGCAGTAATATTCCCATTAACCCAACACAACACAGTTCCAACAGTTGAACAGTAAACATAACACATGCATATATTGAACAACAGTGGTTATTCCAAACGCATGCAGGGATGATTGGTAGCAATAGGCCACCATGAACGTGGTGTTTGAACAGGGCACATGCATCAACATGAGTGCAAATATTTATGGAACAATAGGACATATATCCTGACAAATATTTAAGATTACACATACCCATTGAGGTGTGGAATTGCATGGTTTATGCACAAACAGTAGGGTGTAGAAAAAACCTCCATTAACATCTTATAAACACTTTTACTCTACACTACATTCCTAGTGACTGCAGGTGTATATTCCCTACATGTATTATTACACTTGCCACCATGCATTAGGTTGTGTAGTGGGTTTGCCTAGTTCAATCTATACTTGACCTATATCTCACATACTAACTGTCCAGGATGCAGATGTTACTGCTACATATTTCATGGTTGCATTTATATTTCTTTATCTACATATCTGGATGTTTTCACATGACATTTTATCTTCTAATTGTACAGAACCCTGCATTTATTGAAGCACACTTACATTTCTGGAGGACATATTAGCATGCTACTCATGTGCCAGATTTACTTATGCATGCCAGCCAGTAACTGACTGTTGAGGACTGTATATTTACTTCACAGCTACTAGCACTTCCATCACCCACTTTAGATGGGACTGCAGAACTCTGGATTGCCAGCACTTTCTAACACATTACTATTTGTATAATGCAAGGGTACAACAACATCTCATACTAAGTGAAACAGACACACTCTGGGATTTAGACCTTTATTAATGACATTACACACTTTTCCACAGGTTCACTTCTTTATTTCTTTTAACGGTATATATGGCAGACATGTTCACGACATATTATACCTTTATTAATAGGTTAGCACACTCTTTTTTCAGGCTCACTCACATATTATTTTATATGACAGTGCCTGCAGAGATATTATTCCAGACATTTGTTACCTTTCTTAATGAGTTACTACACTCTTTTTCTTCCTCTCTAACGTTTTTATCTGACAGTACATACAGAGGACTTATTCAGTCCATTTTATGGCTGTATTATTGGACTACAACACTTTCTTTCATGCTTCCTCTCATATTTTGTAAAACAATACATGCAGAATAATCACTAACCTGCCTGGCGGTGCAGCCTTAGCAGCCTATCAGCATAGGCTTGCTGATTCGTAACACGGTCACCTGCAGCTGTAAAGTAAATGAAGGGATATTGAGACATTCCTATCCGTTTTACATACTGCATTTTAAATCCTTACATACTGCATTCCATGGCTACATACTCAGTTGTGGGGCATCCCGCATCCCACAGGCCTCCTGTATCCACTGGTTCAGGCAGTCCTCCTTTCATCTCTTCAGGTCCGCATGGTGGTGACAGACCTGCTCACCAGTCCGGGGAACGCCTGTGGCACTGATGAGGTCACGAGCTAACCGGTTCCAAGCCTCTGCCTTGTACTCCGTCCCTTGGAACTGGCCCTGCAGGAGTCTTGCCTCGTGACGGTGGACTAGGAGCCAAACCATGTATTTGGACTCCTCGGTGCCCCCATCTCTGCACTCGGAAGCGCGCTCCCTCTCCAATACCAGACATTCTTACTGCAGATGAGAGCTACAATCAGTTATGGTGTGTATTTCCACCTGTGGGGCTTAAATATGCCGCATTTCCTGCACTTTTTTGTGATTGGCCATTTTGTAAAATTCTCGGCTGACTGCAGACCTGCTTAGTAATGGTTAAACTACCATTCCTAAGTTTATGAATGTGAATAGTGGCTTTTTTCCCTATGTTGTCATGGCTCAGTGGTTCTGTACTTTGATTATGATGCAAAGGGTCCTGGGTTCAAACCTTGTCGTTCTTTTATTTTAATACTGTCTAGACAGGCTAGGGAGTGTGGCTGCATTTAAGCAACTTAGCTCTACGTTGCTCCCCTGTGCCCTACTGTGCCCTGGTTGGCATGGCACGCATATCCGCACAAACACATTGCGCTGGGTAAAGTGCTTTTAAATGTTGGGCAACTCTATTGCGCTGGGTACAGTGCTATTACACTATGGGCAACTCTGTTTAGCTGGGTGAAGCACTATTAAACTATGGGCAACTCTGTTTAGCTGGATAAAGCACTATTAAACTATGGACACCTCTATTTAGATGGGTATAGCGCTATTAAACTATGGGCACCTGTGTTTAGCTGTGTAAAATGTTGCTTAATGGCAGGCTATTATATATCTGGGTCTTTTCAAAATATATATTTTGTTCACTGATACATTGGCCATGTCACTGCTTTTAATAAAATTTTAATCATAATTGTCTGGTATTATTTCAAACACTGATTTAAAACATAAATAAGAAGGGGAGTGGTGGGACTCAAACCATGAATGCCTTCTCTTTGTGCATACACTCTACCATTATGCTATTGCTATTTGGATTAATTTGCATAAGTAGTTCTTATATGCTCTTCAATGTCACAATTGCTAACTGTGGTTAAGCAATGGGCACACCCGCGCAAACAAGTGCAAATACGGGCAGCTATATCGTGGATTTAAAAAAAAAATATTATTTTACGTTTTATAACTCTGATGGGGGTTTACAGTGTCAGGGAGTGTGGTGTTGGGTGCAAGTACATTTGAGCGGACTCACTCTTGTCTGTTGACTTTATGCTTTTTAAAACCTTGCAGGGGCGTGGACTTTTAGACTGCTCGGCAGTCGGACACGCCCCTTGCTTGTCTACTCAGTCCGTGTAAGTGTTACGGATGAGTCAGCGTGCCCTTATGAATATTCATGGCACGCTGACGTCATACCATTCAACTGCAGCCTCCGAGTAAGACATATTATGTCTTACACAGAGGTTTCGTGAATCCGCCCATTGTCTCTCATCCAGCCATATCATCTAACCTGAGCTATTCCGTTCTCCCTTTCTATTATTAATAACTCTTAACTACTAACTCATAAGGCAGGTTCTATTGCAACATTTTTCATTTCCCATTTGGTTAAAATTGTGTTAAATATAACTTCTTCCAATTATATACAAACATTTCTAACAACCTTTACTCAGCTATCCTATCATTCCCACTTACACAACACGTAGCTGTAATTATCTCACAAACACCTCATATGCTACATGAGATTTGTTTGATTTATTGTAAATAATATATATCGCAATGTTATGTATTCTTTCCATTTTTGTATGTGAATAATATGTGCATTTTAATTGTAATCTTGGTATCTCAACTAACTGTAATTCTGAGTTTCTTTTTATTCCCAGGATGATACTAAAATTTATGATTTGTGATTTGTGGTCTACCTCTGTAAACAAATTTTAAATCAAATTAATTTAAATGACATGAAAGGTTATGAAATCATGTATTTGAAACTGTGGCCATGCACTCTAGCATGGACATATTGAATGGAATACTTGTCTTCATTTGTGTGAGCTTTGTTAATGATAAGTGGGATGGAATGTTATTATGTGACCTTATTTTAGTTATTTTTTTCTATTATGTGATATATTTTCATATTTCAGAGAATGTTTCTACAAGCAAACTAAATGCAGGAGAAACATTAAGCTTTAAGTATATATGTTAATAATTGTTCATTTCATGTGCTAAGTGAGTGATAACACACAGCAGAATAACAGAATGGCTGGCATCAAACAGCCCAAAATGCCCATAGGTGTTCTGAGGCCCAATTCCTCAGGTTGGGGGTCTCATTGCCTTTGAAGGCTGGGGTTCCCATGCCTATATGAATAACTGAGGCATTATTGCTCAAAAAGAAAAATGAGCATAACTATTTAAAGCACAAGCTTAAAATACCAAAGCAGAGTATCTTTTACTTTCTTGAGCAGCTGCTATGGTTCTTCTGCTCATATGCGAATGCTCATCTGTCTGCTCAAGTACAAGATCCATTTGTGTTTTTGAATATACAGACTATGTCTGTACATAGACGTTCTCCATGTCTGTGTGACTTAGAGGCAGCATGTTTGTAATGTGGTTAATGGGGGGGGGGTTGGAAAAACACCACCAATGTTAGAATGTTCGAAGGTGCAATGGGGCTGTCCTTCAGCAAAAATCACTTAAGAAAAAAAAAAAACAAAACTTGCTACCTTTGAATGTACTACCACTACTCATTAAACCAGTATTGAGTTGATGAAGCTGAAATAAAATTGTTTGAGTTAAGAAACAACTTCATGCACTGGTTATCAATCACGTTAGAAAACCAGTAGAGCCCTATACCATCCGGCATGGAAACTATTAGTATGTACAGAAAATGAGCTACATGTTGCTTTATGTACATATGCATATATATATATATATATATATATATATATATATATATATATATATATATATATAGATAGATATATAAATTTTATATATATATATATATATATATATATATACATATATATACATATATATACACACACACAGTATATGCACAATACACACGGTCACAAATGTTATCCATGCCATTAATGTTATTAAACACCTATGCATACAGTGTGTGCATCACTTGAATAGGTATTACATGCATCTGGTGTAACAAGTTGATGGGAGCTCTGCATC
>NC_056726.1:1073088216-1073131923 GCF_019279795.1 Protopterus annectens | reverse complement strand
AAGAACTTCCCCACCATCAATGTGTAAAAATGTAAAAAAACCCAAAAAAGGGAAAAAAAAAAGCAGCAAAAAAAATAATTTTTAAAATTTAATTAAAATAAAGTAAAAATTAAAAGCTGTAATTAAAAATGTGAATAAAAAAAAAATAAATAATTAATAACATGTAAAGTTTTAAATAAAGAAAATGGAAAATAAAATTAAGTCAATGTAAAATGATTACTTCCACCCGTATCAATGTGCACCAATGTGAAGCAATGGTAAATAGCAGCAATATAAGTAGATACATTTAAAGTAACATACATGCTTGTAAAATGATTACTTCCACCTGTATCAATGTGCACCAATGTGAAGCAATGGTAAATAGCAGCAATATAAGTAGATACATTTAAAGTAACATACATGCTTGTAAAATGATTACTTCCACCTGTATCAATGTGCACCAATGTGAAGCAATGGTAAATAGCAGCAATATAAGTAGATACATTTAAAGTAACATACATGCTTGTAAAATGATTACTTCCACCTGTATCAATGTGCACCAATGTGAAGCAATGGTAAACAGCAGCAATATAAGTAGATACATTTAAAGTAACATACATGCTTGTAAAATGATTACTTCCACCCGTATCAATGTGCACCAATGTGAAGCAATGGTAAATAGCAGCAATATAAGTAGATACATTTAAAGTAACATACATGCTTGTAAAATGATTACTTCCACCTGTATCAATGTGCACCAATGTGAAGCAATGGTAAATAGCAGCAATATAAGTAGATTCATTTAAAGTAACATACATGCTTGTAAAATGATTACTTCCACCTGTATCAATGTGCACCAATGTGAAGCAATGGTAAATAGCAGCAATATAAGTAGATACATTTAAAGTAACATACATGCTTGTAAAATGATTACTTCCACCTGTATCAATGTGCACCAATGTGAAGCAATGGTAAATAGCAGCAATATAAGTACATACATTTAAAGTAACATACATGCTTGTAAAATGATTACTTCCACCTGTATCAATGTGCACCAATGTGAAGCAATGGTAAATAGCAGCAATATAAGTAGATACATTTAAAGTAACATACATGCTTGTAAAATGATTACTTCCACCCGTATCAATGTGCACCAATGTGAAGCAATGGTAAATAGCAGCAATATAAGTAGATACATTTAAAGTAACATACATGCTTGTAAAATGATTACTTCCACCCATATCAATGTGCACCAATGTGAAGCAATGGTAAATAGCAGCAATATAAGTAGATACATTTAAAGTAACATACATGCTTGTAAAATGATTACTTCCACCTGTATCAATGTGCACCAATGTGAAGCAATGGTAAAATGCAGCAATATAAGTAGATACATTTAAAGTAACATACATGCTTGTAAAATGATTACTTCCACCTGTATCAATGTGCACCAATGTGAAGCAATGGTAAATAGCAGCAATATAAGTAGATACATTTAAAGTAACATACATGCTTGTAAAATGATTACTTCCACCTGTATCAATGTGCACCAATGTGAAGCAATGGTAAATAGTAGCAATATAAGTAGATACATTAAAAATAACATACATGCTTGTAAAATGATTACTTCCACCAGTATCAATGTGCACCAATGTGAAGCAATGGTAAATAGCAGCAATATAAGTAGATACATTTAAAGTAACATACATGCTTGTAAAATGATTACTTCCACCCATATCAATGTGCACCAATGTGAAGCAATGGTAAATAGCAGCAATATAAATAGATACATTTAATGTAACATACATGCTTGTAAAATGATTACTTCCACCTGTATCAATGTGCACCAATGTGAAGCAATGGTAAATAGCAGCAATATAAGTAGATACATTTAAAGTAACATACATGCTTGTAAAATGATTACTTCCACCTGTATCAATGTGCACCAATGTGAAGCAATGGTAAATAGCAGCAATATAAGTAGATACATTTAAAGTAACATACATGCTTGTAAAATGATTACTTCCACCCGTATCAATGTGCACCAATGTGAAGCAATGGTAAATAGCAGCAATATAAGTAGATACATTTAAAGTAACATACATGCTTGTAAAATGATTACTTCCACCTGTATCAATGTGCACCAATGTGAAGCAATGGTAAATAGCAGCAATATAAGTAGATACATTTAAAGTAACATACATGCTTGTAAAATGATTACTTCCACGTATCAATGTGCACCAATGTGAAGCAATGGTAAATAGCAGCAATATAAGTAGATACATTTAAAGTAACATACATGCTTGTAAAATGATTACTTCCACCTGTATCACTGTGCACCAATGGGAAGCAATGGTAAATAGCAGCAATATAAGTAGATACATTTAAAGTAACATACATGCTCGTAAAATGATTACTTCCACCTGTATCAATGTGCACCAATGTGAACCAATGGTAAATAGCAGCAATATAAGAAGATACATTTAAAGTAACATACATGCTTGTAAAATGATTACTTCCACCTGTATCAATGTGCACCAATGTGAAGCAATGGTAAATAGCAGCAATATAAGTAGATACATTTAAAGTAACATACATGCTTGTAAAATGATTACTTCCACCCATATCAATGTGCACCAATGTGAAGCAATGGTAAATAGCAGCAATATAAGTAGATACATTTAAAGTAACATACATGCTTGTAAAATGATTACTTCCACCCGTATCAATGTGCACCAATGTGAAGCAATGGTAAATAGCAGCAATATAAGTAGATACATTTAAAGTAACATACATGCTTGTAAAATGATTACTTCCACCTGTATCAATGTGCACCAATGTGAAGCAATGGTAAATAGCAGCAATATAAGTAGATACATTTAAAGTAACATACATGCTTGTAAAATGATTACTTCCACCTGTATCAATGTGCACCAATGTGAAGCAATGGTAAATAGCAGCAATATAAGTAGATACATTTAAAGTAACATACATGCTTGTAAAATGATTACTTCCACCCGTATCAATGTGCACCAATGTGAAGCAATGGTAAATAGCAGCAATATAAGTAGATACATTTAAAGTAACATACATGCTTGTAAAATGATTACTTCCACCCATATCAATGTGCACCAATGTGAAGCAATGGTAAATAGCAGCAATATAAGTAGATACATTTAAAGTAACATACATGCTTGTAAAATGATTACTTCCACCCGTATCAATGTGCACCAATGTGAAGCAATGGTAAATAGCAGCAATATAGTAGATACATTTAATACAACATACATGCTTGTAAAATGATTACTTCCACCTGTATCAATGTGCACCAATGTGAAGCAATGGTAAATAGCAGCAATATAAGTAGATACATTTAATTAAACATACATGCTTGTAAAATGATTACTTCCACCTGTATCAATGTGCACCAATGTGAAGCAATGGTAAATAGCAGCAATATAAGTAGATACATTTAATACAACATACATGCTTGTAAAATGATTACTTCCACCCGTATCAATGTGCATCAATGTAAAGCAACAGTAAATAGCAGCAATATAAGCAGATACATTTAAAGTAATATACATGCTTGTAAAAATGATTACTTCCTCCCTTCACAATGTGCACCAATGTGAAGCAACGGTAAATAGCAGCAATACAAGTAGATACATTTAAACTAACAAACATGCTTGTAAAATGATTACTTCCACCCATATCAATGTGCACCAATGTGAAGCAACGGTAAATAGCAGCAATACAAGTAGATACATTTAAAGTAACATACATGCTTGTAAAATGATTATTTCAACGTGTATCAATGTGCACCAATGTGAAGCAATGGTAAATAGCAGCAATATAAGTAGATACATTTAAAGTAACATACATGCTTGTAAAATGATTACTTCCACCCGTATCAATGTGCACCAATGTGAAGCAATGGTAAATAGCAGCAATATAAGTAGATACATTTAAAGTAACATACATGCTTGTAAAATGATTACTTCCACGTGTATCAATGTGCACCAATGTGAAGCAATGGTAAATAGCAGCAATATAAGTAGATACATTTAAAGTAACATACATGCTTGTAAAATGATTACTTCCACCTGTATCAATGTGCACCAATGTGAAGCAATGGTAAATAGCAGCAATATAAGTAGATACATTTAAAGTAACATACATGCTTGTAAAATGATTACTTCCACCTGTATCAATGTGCACCAATGTGAAGCAATGGTAAATAGCAGCAATATAAGTAGATACATTTAAAGTAACATACATGCTTGTAAAATGATTACTTCCACCTGTATCAATGTGCACCAATGTGAAGCAATGGTAAATAGCAGCAATATAAGTAGATACATTTAAAGTAACATACATGCTTGTAAAATGATTACTTCCACCCGTATCAATGTGCACCAATGTGAAGCAATGGTAAATAGCAGCAATATAAGTAGATACATTTAAAGTAACATACATGCTTGTAAAATGATTACTTCCACCCGTATCAATGTGCACCAATGTGAAGCAATGGTAAATAGCAGCAATATAAGTAGATACATTTAAAGTAACATACATGCTTGTAAAATGATTACTTCCACCTGTATCAATGTTCACCAATGTGAAGCAATGGTAAATAGCAGCAATATAAGTAGATACATTTAAAGTAACATACATGCTTGTAAAATGATTACTTACACCTGTATCAATGTGCACCAATGTGAAGCAATGGTAAATAGCAGCAATATAAGTAGATACATTTAAAGTAACATACATGCTTGTAAAATGATTACTTCCACCTGTATCAATGTGCACCAATGTGAAGCAATGGTAAATAGCAGCAATATAAGTAGATACATTTAAAGTAACATACATGCTTGTAAAATGATTACTTCCACCCGTATCAATGTGCACCAATGTGAAGCAATGGTAAATAGCAGCAATATAAGTAGATACATTTAAAGTAACATACATGCTTGTAAAATGATTACTTCCACCCATATCAATGTGCACCAATGTGAAGCAATGGTAAATAGCAGCAATATAAGTAGATACATTTAAAGTAACATACATGCTTGTAAAATGATTACTTCCACCTGTATCAATGTGCACCAATGTGAAGCAATGGCAAATAGCAGCAATATAAGTAGATACATTTAAAGTAACATACATGCTTGTTAAATGATTACTTCCACCTGTATCAATGTGCACCAATGTGAAGCAATGGTAAATAGCAGCAATATAAGTAGATACATTTAAAGTAACATACATGCTTGTAAAATGATTACTTCCACGTGTATCAATGTGCACCAATGTGAAGCAATGGTAAATAGCAGCAATATAAGTAGATACATTTAAAGTAACATACATGCTTGTAAAATGATTACGTACACCTGTATCAATGTGCACCAATGTGAAGCAATGGTAAATACCTGCAATATAAGTAGATACATTTAAAGTAACATACATGCTTGTAAAATGATTACTTACACCTGTATCAATGTGTACCAATGTGAAGCAATGGTAAATAGCTGCAATATAAGTAGATACATTTAAAGTAACATACATGCTTGTAAAATAATTACCTCCAACCGTATCAATGTGCACCAATGTGAAGCAATGGTAAATAGCAGCAATATAAGTAGATACATTTAAAGTAACATACAAGCTTGTAAAATGATTACTTCCACCTGTATCAATGTGCACCAATGTGAAGCAATGGTAAATAGCAGCAATATAAGTAGATACATTTAAAGTAACATACATGCTTGTAAAATGATTACTTCCACCCATATCAATGTGCACCAATGTGAAGCAATGGTAAATAGCAGCAATATAAGTAGATACATTTAAAGTAACATACATGCTTGTAAAATGATTACTTCCACCTGTATCAATGTGCATCAAAGTGAAGCAATGGTAAATAGCAGCAATATAAGTAGATACATTTAAAGTAACATACATGCTTGTAAAATGATTACTTCCACCCGTATCAATGTGCACCAATGTGAAGCAATGGTAAATAGCAGCAATATAAGTAGATACATTTAAAGTAACATACATGCTTGTAAAATGATTACGTACACCTGTATCAATGTGCACCAATGTGAAGCAATGGTAAATACCTGCAATATAAGTAGATACATTTAAAGTAACATACATGCTTGTAAAATAATTACTTCCACCCGTATCAATGTGCACTAATGTGAGGCAATGGTAAATAGCAGCATAATAAGTAGACACATTTAATGTAACATACATGCTTGTAAAATGATTACTTCCACCTGTATCAATGTGCACCAATGTGAAGCAATGGTAAATCGCAGCAATATAAGTAGATACATTTAAAGTAACATACATGCTTGTAAAATGATTACTTCCACCTGCATCAATGTGCACCAATATGAAGCAATGGTAAATAGCAGCAATATAAGTAGATACATTTAAAGTAACATACATGCTTGTAAAATGATTACTTCCACCCGTATCAATGTGCACCAATGTGAAGCAATGGTAAATAGCAGCAATATAAGTAGATACATTTAAAGTAACATACATGCTTGTAAAATGATTACTTCCAACTGTATCAATGTGCACCAATGTGAAGCAATGGTAAATAGCAGCAATATAAGTAGATACATTTAAAGTAACATACATGCTTGTAAAATGATTACTTCCACCTGTATCAATGTGCACCAATGTGAAGCAATGGTAAATAGCAGCAATATAAGTAGATACATTTAAAGTAACATACATGCTTGTAAAATGATTACTTCCACCTGTATCAATGTGCACCAATGTGAAGCAATGGTAAATAGCAGCAATATAAGTAGATACATTTAAAGTAACATACATGCTTGTAAAATGATTACTTCCACCCATATCAATGTGCACCAATGTGAAGCAATGGTAAATAGCAGCAATATAAGTAGATACATTTAAAGTAACATACATGCTTGTAAAATGATTACTTCCACCCGTATCAATGTGCACCAATGTGAAGCAATGGTAAATAGCAGCAATATAAGTAGATACATTTAAAGTAACATACATGCTTGTAAAATGATTACTTCCACCCATATCAATGTGCACCAATGTGAAGCAATGGTAAATAGCAGCAATATAAGTAGATACATTTAAAGTAACATACATGCTTGTAAAATGATTACTTCCACCTGTATCAATGTGCACCAATGTGAAGCAATGGTAAATAGCAGCAATATAAGTAGATACATTTAAAGTAACATACATGCTTGTAAAATGTTTACTTCCACCTGTATCAATGAGCACCAATGTGAAGCAATGGTAAATAGCAGCAATATAAGTAGATACATTTAAAGTAACATACATGCTTGTAAAATGATTACTTCCACCCGTATCAATGTGCACCAATGTGAAGCAATGGTAAATAGCAGCAATATAAGTAGATACATTTAAAGTAACATACATGCTTGTAAAATGATTACTTCCACCTGTATCAATGTGCACCAATGTGAAGCAATGGTAAATAGCAGCAATATAAGTAGATACATTTAAAGTAACATACATGCTTGTAAAATGATTACTTCCACCCATATCAATGTGCACCAATGTGAAGCAATGGTAAATAGCAGCAATATAAGTAGATACATTTAAAGTAACATACATGCTTGTAAAATGATTACTTACACCTGTATCAATGTGCACCAATGTGTAGCAATGGTAAATAGCAGCAATATAAGTAGATACATTTAAAGCAACATACATGCTTGTAAAATGATTACTTCCACCTGTATCAATGTGCACCAATGTGAAGCAATGGTAAATAGCAGCAATATAAGTAGATACATTTAAAGTAACATACATGCTTGTAAAATGATTACTTCCACCTGTATCAATGTGCACCAATGTGAAGCAATGGTAAATAGCAGCAATATAAGTAGATACATTTAAAGTAACATACATGCTTGTAAAATGATTACTTCCACCCGTATCAATGTGCACCAATGTGAAGCAATGGTAAATAGCAGCAATATAAGTAGATACATTTAAAGTAACATACATGCTTGTAAAATGATTACTTCCACCTGTATCAATGTGCACCAATGTGAAGCAATGGTAAACAGCAGCAATATAAGTAGATACATTTAAAGTAACATACATGCTTGTAAAATGATTACTTCCACCTGTATCAATGTGCACCAATGTGAAGCAATGGTAAATAGCAGCAATATAAGTAGATACATTTAAAGTAACATACATGCTTGTAAAATGATTACTTCCACCTGTATCAATGTGCACCAATGTGAAGCAATGGTAAATAGCAGCAATATAAGTAGATACATTTAAAGTAACACATATACTTGTAAAATGATTACTTCCACCTGTATCAATGTGCACCAATGTGAAGCAATGGTAAATAGCAGCAATATAAGTAGATACATTTAAAGTAACATACATGCTTGTAAAATGATTACTTCCACCCATATCAATGTGCACCAATGTGAAGCAATGGTAAATAGCAGCAATATAAGTAGATACATTTAAAGTAACATACATGCTTGTAAAATGATTACTTCCACCCATATCAATGTGCACCAATGTGAAGCAATGGTAAATAGCAGCAATATAAGTAGATACATTTAAAGTAACATACATGTTTGTAAAATGATTACTTCCACCTGTATCAATGTGCTCCAATGTGAAGCAATGGTAAATAGCAGCAATATAAGTAGATACATTTAAAGTAACATACATGCTTGTAAAATGATTACTTCCACCTGTATCAATGTGCACCAATGTGAAGCAATGGTAAATAGCAGCAATATAAGTAGATACATTTAAAGTAACATACATGCTTGTAAAATGATTACTTACACCTGTATCAATGTGCACCAATGTGAAGCAATGGTAAATAGCAGCAATATAAGTAGATACATTTAAAGTAACATACATGCTGGTAAAATGATTGCTTCCACCTGTAACAATGTGCACCAATGTGAAGCAATGGTAAATAGCAGCAATATAAGTAGATACATTTAAAGTAACATACATGCTTGTAAAATGATTACTTCAACCCGTATCAATGTGCACCAATGTGAAGCAATGGTAAATAGCAGCAATATAAGTAGATACATTTAAAGTAACATACATGCTTGTAAAATGATTACTCACACCTGTATCAATGTGCACCAATGTGAAGCAATGGTAAATAGCAGCAATATAAGTAGATACATTTAAAGTAACATACATGGTTGTAAAATGATTACATCCACCCGTATCAATGTGCACCAATGTGAACCAATGGTAAATAACAGCAATATAAGTAGATACATTTAAAGTAACAAACATGCTTGTAAAATGATTACTTCCACCCGTATCAATGTGCACCAATGTGAAGCAATGGTAAATAGCAGCAATATAAGTAGATACATTTAAAGTAACATACATGCTTGTAAAATGATTACTTCCACCCGTATCAATGTGCACCAATGTGAAGCAATGGTAAATAGCAGCAATATAAGTAGATACATTTAAAGTAACATACATGCTTGTAAAATGATTACTTCCACCCGTATCAATGTGCACCAATGTGAAGCAATGGTAAATAGCAGCAATATAAGTAGATACATTTAAAGTAACATACATGCTTGTAAAATGATTACTTCCACCTGTATCAATGTGCACCAATGTGAAGCAATGGTAAATAGCAGCAATATAAGTAGATACATTTAAAGTAACATACATGCTTGTAAAATGATTACTTCCATCCTTATCAATGTGCACCAATGTGAAGCAATGGTAAATAGCAGCAATATAAGTAGATACATTTAAAGTAACATACATGCTTGTAAAATGATTACTTCCACCCGTATCAATGTGCACCAATGTGAAGCAATGGTAAACAGCAGCAATATAAGTAGATACATTTAAAGTAACATACATGCTTGTAAAATGATTACTTCCACCTGTATCAATGTGCACCAATGTGAAGCAATGGTAAACAGCAGCAATATAAGTAGATACATTTAAAGTAACATACATGCTTGTAAAATGATTACTTCCACCCGTATCAATGTGCACCAATGTGAAGCAATGGTAAATAGCAGCAATATAAGTAGATACATTTAAAGTAACATACATGCTTGTAAAATGATTACTTCCACCTGTATCAATGTGCACCAATGTGAAGCAATGGTAAATAGCAGCAATATAAGTAGATACATTTAAAGTAACATACATGCTTGTAAAATGATTACTTCCACCTGTATCAATGTGCACCAATGTGAAGCAATGGTAAATAGCAGCAATATAAGTAGATACATTTAAAGTAACATACATGCTTGTAAAATGATTACTTCCACCCGTATCAATGTGCACCAATGTGAAGCAATGGTAAATAGCAGCAATATAAGTAGATACATTTAAAGTAACATACATGCTTGTAAAATGATTACTTCCACCCGTATCAATGTGCACCAATGTGAAGCAATGGTAAATAGCAGCAATATAAGTAGATACATTTAAAGTAACATACATGCTTGTAAAATGATTACTTCCACCTGTATCAATGTGCACCAATGTGAAGCAATGGTAAATAGCAGCAATATAAGTAGATACATTTAAAGTAACATACATGCTTGTAAAATGATTACTTCCACCGTATCAATTTGCACCAATGTGAAGCAATGGTAAAGAGCAGCAATATAAGTAGATACATTTAAAGTAACATACAAGCTTGTAAAATGATTACTTCCACCTCTATCAATGTGAACCAATGTGAAGCAACGGTAAATAGCAGCAATATAAGTAGATACATTGAAAGTAACATACATGCTTGTGAAATGATTACTTCCATATGTATCAATGTGCACCAATGTGAAGCAATGGTAAATAGCAGCAATATAAGTAGATACATTTAAAGTAACATACATGCTTGTAAAATGATTACTTCCACCCATATCAATGTGCACCAATGTGAAGCAATGGTAAATAGCAGCAATATAAGTAGATACATTTAAAGTAACATACATGCTTGTAAAATGATTACTTCCACCTGTATCAATGTGCACCAATGTGAAGCAACGGTAAATAGCAGCAATATAAGTAGATACATTTAAAGTAACATACATGCTTGTAAAATGATTACTTCCATCTGTATCAATGTGAACCAATGTGAAGCAATGGTAAATAGCAGCAATATAAGTAGATACATTTAAAGTAACATACATGCTTGTAAAATGATTACTTCCACCAGTATCAATGTGCACCAATGTGAAGCAATGGTAAATAGCAGCAATATAAGTAGATACATTTAAAGTAACATACATGCTTGTAAAATGTTTACTTCCACCTGTATCAATGTGCACCAATGTGAAGCAATGGTAAATAGCAGCAATATAAGTAGATACATTTAAAGTAACATACATGCTTGTAAAATGATTACTTCCACCCATATCAATGTGCACCAATGTGAAGCAATGGTAAATAGCAGCAATATAAGTAGATACATTTAAAGTAACATACATGCTTGTAAAATGATTACTTCCACCTGTATCAATGTGCACCAATGTGAAGCAATGGTAAATAGCAGCAATATAAGTAGATACATTTAAAGTAACATACATGCTTGTAAAATGATTACTTCCACCCGTATCAATGTGCACCAATGTGAAGCAATGGTAAATAGCAGCAATATAAGTAGATACATT
The DNA here is from genome assembly GCF_019279795.1 of Protopterus annectens. Lineage (NCBI taxonomy): Eukaryota > Metazoa > Chordata > Ceratodontiformes > Protopteridae > Protopterus > Protopterus annectens. The sequence continues at coordinate 1,073,120,254 of NC_056726.1, read as the reverse complement.
TAAAGTAACATACATGCTTGTAAAATGATTACTTCCACCTGTATCAATGTGCACCAATGTGAAGCAATGGTAAATAGCAGCAATATAAGTAGATACATTTAAAGTAACATACATGCTTGTAAAATGATTACTTCCACCTGTATCAATGTGCACCAATGTGAAGCAATGGTAAATAGCAGCAATATAAGTAGATACATTTAAAGTAACATACATGCTTGTAAAATGATTACTTCCACCTGTATCAATGTGCACCAATGTGAAGCAATGGTAAATAGCAGCAATATAAGTAGATACATTTAAAGTAACATACAAGCTTGTAAAATGATTACTTCCACCTGTATCAATGTGCACCAATGTGAAGCAATGGTAAATAGCAGCAATATAAGTAGATACATTTAAAGTAACATACATGCTTGTAAAATGATTACTTCCACCCGTATCAATGTGCACCAATGTGAAGCAATGGTAAATAGCAGCAATATAAGTAGATACATTTAAAGTAACATACATGCTTGTAAAATGATTACTTCCAAATGTATCAATGTGCACCAATGTGAAGCAATGGTAAATAGCAGCAATATAAGTAGATACATTTAAATTAACATACATGCTTGTAAAATGATTACTTCCACCTGTATCAATGTGCACCAATGTGAAGCAATGGTAAATAGCAGCAATATAAGTAGATACATTTAAAGTAACATACATGCTTGTAAAATGATTACTTCCACCTGTATCAATGTGCACCAATGTGAAGCAATGGTAAATAGCAGCAATATAAGTAGATACATTTAAAGTAACATATATGCTTGTAAAATGATTACTTCCAACTGTATCAATGTGCACCAATGTGAAGCAATGGTAAATAGCAGCAATATAAGTAGATACATTTAAAGTAACATACATGCTTGTAAAATGATTACTTCCACCCATATAAATGTGCACCAATATGAAGCAATGGTAAATAGCAGCAATATAAGTAGATACATTTAAAGTAACATACATGCTTGTAAAATGATTACTTCCACCCGTATCAATGTGCACCAATGTGAAGCAATGGTAAATAGCAGCAATATAAGTAGATACATTTAAAGTAACATACAGGCTTGTAAAATGATTACTTCTACTTGTATCAATGTGCACCAATGTGAATCAATGGTAAATAGCAGCAATATAAGTCGATACATTCAAAGTAACATACATGCTTGTAAAATGATTACTTCCACCTGTATCAATGTGCACCAATGTGAAGCAATGGTAAGTATCAGCAATATAAGTAGATACATTTAAATTAACATACATGCTTGTAAAATGATTACTTCCACCCATATCAATGTGCACCAATGTGAAGCAATGGTAAATTGCAGCAATATAAGTAGATACATTTAAAGTAACATACATACTTGTAAAATGATTATTTCCACATGTATCAATGTGCACCAATGTGAAGCAATGGTAAATAGCAGCAATATAAGTAGATACATTTAAAGTAACATACATGCTTGTAAAATGATTACTTCCACCTGTATCAATGTGCACCAATGTGAAGCAATGGTAAATAGCAGCAATATAAGTAGATACATTTAAAGTAACATACATGCTTGTAAAATGATTACTTCCACCCATATCAATGTGCACCAATGTGAAGCAATGGTAAATAGCAGCAATATAAGTAGATACATTTAAAGTAACATACATGCTTGTAAAATGATTACTTCCACCTGTATCAATGTGCACCAATGTGAAGCAATGGTAAACAGCAGCAATATAAGAAGATACATTTAAAGTAACATCTATGCTTGTAAAATGGTTACTTTCACCTGTATCAATGTGCAGCAATGTGAAGCAACAGTAAATAGCAGCAATATAAGTAGATACATTTAAAGTAACATACATGCTTGTAAAATGATTACTTCCACCTGTATCTTTGTGCACCAATGTGAAGCAATGGTAAACAGCAGCAATATAAGTAGATACATTTAAAGTAACATACATGCTTGTAAAATGATTACTTCCACCTGTATCAATGTGCACCAATGTGAAGCAATGGTAAATAGCAGCAATATAAGTAGATACATTTAAAGTAACATACATGCTTGTAAAATGATTACTTCCACCCGTATCAATGTGCACCAATGTGAAGCAATGGTAAATAGCAGCAATATAAGTAGATACATTTAAAGTAACATACATGCTTGTAAAATGATTACTTCCACCTGTATCAATGTGCACCAATGTGAAGCAATGGTAAATAGCAGCAATATAAGTAGATACATTTAAAGTAACATACATGCTTGTAAAATGATTACTTCCACCTGTATCAATGTGCACCAATGTGAAGCAATGGTAAATAGCAGCAATATAAGTAGATACATTTAAAGTAACATACATGCTTGTAAAATGATTACTTCCACCCGTATCAATGTGCACCAATGTGAAGCAATGGTAAATAGCAGCAATATAAGTAGATACATTTAAAGTAACATACATGCTTGTAAAATGATTACTTCCACCCATATCAATGTGCACCAATGTGAAGCAATGGTAAATAGCAGCAATATAAGTAGATACATTTAAAGCAACATACATGCTTGTAAAATGATTACTTCCACTGGTATCAATGTGCACCAATGTAAAGCAATGGAAAATAGCAGCAATATAAGTAGATACATTTAAAGTAACATACATGCTTGTAAAATGATTACTTCCACCCGTATCAATGTGCACCAATGTGAAGCAATGGTAAATAGCAGCAATATAAGTAGATACATTTAAAGTAACATACATGCTTGTAAAATTATTACTTCCACCTGTATCAATGTGCACCAATGTGAAGCAATGGTAAATAGCAGCAATATAAGTAGATACATTTAAAGTAACATACATGCTTGTAAAATGATTACTTCCACCTGTATCAATGTGCACCAATGTGAAGCAATGGTAAATAGCAGCAATATAAGTAGATACATTTAAAGTAACATACATGCTTGTAAAATGATTACTTCCACCCGTATCAATGTGCACCAATGTGAAGCAATGGTAAATAGCAGCAATATAAGTAGATACATTTAAAGTAACATACATGCTTGTAAAATGATTACTTCCACCCGTATCAATGTGCACCAATGTGAAGCAATGGTAAATAGCAGCAATATAAGTAGATACATTTAAAGTAACATACATGCTTGTAAAATGATTACTTCCACCTGTATCAATGTGCACCAATGTGAAGCAATGGTAAATCGCAGCAATATAAGTAGATACATTTAAAGTAACATACATGCTTGTAAAATGATTACTTCCAACTGTATCAATGTGCACCAATGTGAAGCAATGGTAAACAGCAGCAATATAAGTAGATACATTTAAAGTAACATACATGCTTGTAAAATGATTACTTCCACCTGTATCAATGTGCACCAATGTGAAGCAATGGTAAATAGCAGCAATATAAGTAGATACATTTAAAGTAACATACATGCTTGTAAAATGATTACTTCCACCCGTATCAATGTGCAGCAATGTGAAGCAACGGTAAATAGCAGCAATATAAGTAGATACATTTAAAGTAACATACAAGCATGTAAAATGATTACTTCCACCTGTATCTTTGTGCACCAATGTGAAGCAATGGTAAACAGCAGCAATATAAGTAGATACATTTAAAGTAACATACATGCTTGTAAAATGATTACTTCCACCCGTATCAATGTGCACCAATGTGAAGCAATGGTAAATAGCAGCAATATAAGTAGATACATTTAATTAAACATACATGCTTGTAAAATGATTACTTCCACCTGTGTCAATGTGCACCAATGTGAAGCAATGGTAAATAGCAGCAATATAAGTAGATACATTTAAAGTAACATACATGCTTGTAAAATGATTACTTCCACCCGTATCAATGTGCACCAATGTGAAGCAATGGTAAATAGCAGCAATATAAGTAGATACATTTAAAGTAACATACATGCTTGTAAAATGATTACTTCCACCCGTATCAATGTGCACCAATGTGAAGCAATGGTAAATAGCAGCAATATAAGTAGATACATTTAAAGTAACATACATGCTTGTAAAATGATTACTTCCACCGTATCAATGTGCACCAATGTGAAGCAATGGTAAATAGCAGCAATATAAGTAGATACATTTAAAGTAACATACATGCTTGTAAAATGATTACTTCCACCTGTATCAATGTGCACCAATGTGAAGCAATGGTAAACAGCAGCAATATAAGTAGATACATTTAAAGTAACATACATGCTTGTAAAATGATTACTTCCACCTGTATCAATGTGCACCAATGTGAAGCAATGGTAAATAGCAGCAATATAAGTAGATACATTTAAAGTAACATACATGCTTGTAAAATGATTACTTCCACCCGTATCAATGTGCACCAATGTGAAGCAATGGTAAATAGCAGCAATATAAGTAGATACATTTAAAGTAACATACATGCTTGTAAAATGATTACTTCCACTCGTATCAATGTGCACCAACGTGATGCAATGGTATATAGCAGCAATATAAGTTGATACATTTAAAGTAACATACATGCTTGTAAAATGATTACTTCCACCTGTATCAATGTGCACCAATGTGAAGCAATGGTAAATAGCAGCAATATAAGTAGATACATTTAAAGTAACATACATGCTTGTAAAATGATTACTTCCACCTGTATCAATGTGCACCAATGTGAAGCAACGGTAAATAGCAGCAATATAAGTAGATACATTTAAAGTAACATACATGCTTGTAAAATGATTACTTCCACCTGTATCAATGTGCACCAATGTGAAGCAATGGTAAACAGCAGCAATATAAGTAGATACATTTAAAGTAACATACATGCTTGTAAAATGATTACTTCCACCCGTATCAATGTGCACCAATGTGAAGCAATGGTAAATAGCAGCAATATAAGTAGATACATTTAAAGTAACATACATGCTTGTAAAATGATTACTTCCACCCGTATCAATGTGCACCAATGTGAAGCAATGGTAAATAGCAGCAATATAAGTAGATACATTTAAAGTAACATACATGCTTGTAAAATGATTACTTCCACCTGTATCAATGTGCACCAATGTGAAGCAATGGTAAATAGCAGCAATATAAGTAGATACATTTAAAGTAACATACATGCTTGTAAAATGATTACTTCCACCTGTATCAATGTGCACCAATGTGAAGCAATGGTAAACAGCAGCAATATAAGTAGATACATTTAAAGTAACATACATGCTTGTAAAATGATTACTTCCACCTGTATCAATGTGCACCAATGTGAAGCAATGGTAAATAGCAGCAATATAAGTAGATACATTTAAAGTAACATACATGCTTGTAAAATGGGTACTTCCACCTGTATCAATGTGCACCAATGTGAAGCAATGGTAAATAGCAGCAATATAAGTAGATACATTTAAATTAACATACATGCTTGTAAAATGATTACTTCCACCTGTATCAATGTGCACCAATGTGAAGCAATGGTAAATAGCAGCAATATAAGTAGATACATTTAAAGTAACATACATGCTTGTAAAATGATTACTTCCACCCGTATCAATGTGCACCAATGTGAAGCAATGGTAAATAGCAGCAATATAAGTAGATACATTTAAAGTAACATACATGCTTGTAAAATGATTACTTCCACCCATATCAATGTGCACCAATGTGAAGCAATGGTAAATAGCAGCAATATAAGTAGATACATTTAAAGTAACATACATGCTTGTAAAATGATTACTTCCACCCGTATCAATGTGCACCAATGTGAAGCAATGGTAAATAGCAGCAATATAAGTAGATACATTTAAAGTAACATACATGCTTGTAAAATGATTACTTCCACCTGCATCAATGTGCACCAATGTGAAGCAATGGTAAACAGCAGCAATATAAGTAGATACATTTAAAGTAACATACATGCTTGTAAAATGATTACTTCCACCCATATCAATGTGCACCAATGTGAAGCAATGGTAAATAGCAGCAATATAAGTAGATACATTTAAAGTAACATACATGCTTGTAAAAAGATTACTTCCACCCATATCAATGTGCACCAATGTGAAGCAATGGTAAATAGCAGCAATATAAGTAGATACATTTAAAGTAATATACATGCTTGTAAAATTATTACTTCCACAACTATCAATGTGCACCAATGTGAAGCAACAGTAAATAGCAGCAATATAAGTAGATACATTTAAAGTAACATACATGCTTGTAAAATGATTACTTCCACCCGTATCAATGTGCACCAATGTGAAGCAATGGTAAATAGCAGCAATATAAGTAGATACATTTAAAGTAACATACATGCTTGTAAAATGATTACTTCCACCTGTATCAATGTGCACCAATGTGAAGCAATGGTAAATAGCAGCAATATAAGTAGATACATTTTAAGCAACATACATGCTTGTAATATGATTACTTACACCCCTATCAATGTGCACCAATGTGAAGCAACGGTAAATAGCAGCAATATAAGTAGATACATTTAAAGTAACATACATGCTTGTAAAATGATTACTTCCACCCATATCAATGTGCACCAATGTGAAGCAATGGTAAATAGCAGCAATATAAGTAGATACATTTAAAGTAACATACATGCTTGTAAAATGATTACTTCCACCCGTATCAATGTGCACCAATGTGAAGCAATGGTAAATAGCAGCAATATAAGTAGATACATTTAAAGTAACATACATGCTTGTAAAATGATTACTTCCACCTGTATCAATGTGCACCAATGTGAAGCAATGGTAAACAGCAGCAATATAAGTAGATACATTTAAAGTAACATACATGCTTGTAAAATGATTACTTCCACCTGTATCAATGTGCACCAATGTGAAGCAATGGTAAATAGCAGCAATATAAGTAGATACATTTAAAGTAACATACATGCTTGTAAAATGATTACTTCCACCTGTATCAATGTGCACCAATGTGAAGCAATGGTAAATAGCAGCAATATAAGTAGATACATTTAAAGTAACATACATGCTTGTAAAATGATTACTTCCACACGTATCAATGTGCACCAATGTGAAGCAACAGTAAATAGCAGCAATATAAGTAGATACATTTAAAGTAACATACATGCTTGTAAAATGATTACTTCCACCCTTATCAATGTGCACCAATGTGAAGCAACAGTAAACAGCAGCAATATAAGTAGATACATTTAAAGTAACACACATGCTTGTAAAATGATTACTTCCACCCCTATCAATGTGCACTAATGTGGAGCAATGATAAATAGCAGCATTATAAGTAGATACATTTAAAGTAACATACATGCTTGTAAAATGATTACTTCCACCCGTATCAATGTGCACCAATGTGAAGCAACAGTAAATAGCAGCAATATAAGTAGATACATTTAAAGTAACATACATGCTTGTAAAATGATTACTTCAACCCGCATCAATGTGCATCAAAGTGAAGCAATGGTAAATAGCAGCAATATAAGTAGATACATGTAAAATAGCATGCATGCTTGTAAAATGATTACTTCCACCTGTATCAATGTGCACCAATGTGAAGCAACGGTAAATAGCAGCAATATAAGTAGATACATTTAAAGTAACATACATGCTTGTAAAATGATTACTTCCACCGGTACCAATGTGCAAAAAACTGAAGCAACGGTAAATAGTTGCAATATAAGTAGATACATTTAAAGCAACATACAAGATTGTAAAATGATTATGTCCAGCCGTATCAATGTGCACCAATGTGAAGCAATGGTAAACAACAGCAGTATAAGCAGATACATTCAAAGTAGCATACATGCTTGTAAAATGATTACTTCCACCCATATCAATGAGCACCAATGTGAAGCAATGGTAAATAGCAGCAATATAAGTAGATACATTCAAAGCAACATACATGCTTGTAAAATGATTACTTCCACCCGTATCAATGTGCATCAAAGTGAAGCAACGGTAAATAGCAGCAATATAAGTAGATACATTTAAAGTAACATACATGCTTGTAAAATGATTACTTCCACCCGTATCAATGTGCGCCAATGTGAAACAACGGTAAACAACAGCAATATAAGTAGATACATTTAAAGTAACATACATGCTTGTAAAATGATTACTTCCACCCGTATCAATGTGAACAACTGAGAAGGAATGGTAAACAGCAGCAATATAAGTAGATACATTTAAAGCAACATACATGCTTGTAAAATTATTATGTCAACCTGTATCAATGTGCACCAATGTGAAGGAATGGTAAACAGCATCAATACCCTCTCTTACTATACATCTCTACTACCACAGTTCTACACCTGTTAGCTCCCTTACACACTTACCTACAATACTAGATCTTCTCACTAGGTGGCACCTTTATCCTATCCATCTTTCTCTGCCTCTCTCTGTTCTACCTCTGTAATTTCAACTAATTTCTTATGTTTTTGACCTGATCCTCTTCATACTCACCTTGTGCCCTTTCAGTACTTTGCCCCTCTGGCTCTCCTTTTCGGTAGACTCCTGTACCATCTCAGACCTTCTCCACTCAGGTCGTACCTATCTACCCTGTAGCTAACTGCATTGCTTATAGTTTTCCTGTCTAACTTCTATTCCTTTTGTCTCTACCCGCTCTGTTTGCCCTGCGGGCTCACTCCGCTCCCCTACCCTATCCCCAATTCCCACACACCCCCACTGCATCTACATTTATATCCATCTAACCACTCCTACTTCCTCTCCAACATCAAAACTCCACCCCTTCCTCTTCCTATCCCCCCCACTTTCATACAACCCTTACTTCACATCCCTCCCTCCTCCTTACTCAACACCACTACATTGCTTATCAATACCCTAACATGCTTAAAAAATACTCATCCTTCCCAATTCAACTACTACTCCTCCTGAACCTTACCTACATCTACTATCTTACCCAACCTTATCCCATCACCCACTCACCACTCTCACGAACAACCTGCCCTCTCCAGACTTCACAATCCAACTTCTTCAACTCAATCTCCCCTGAACTATATCCCTTCAGCAACAACCTATGTTTTCATTTCAAAGTATCCCCCCCCCTCTTAAAACCACACCAACTACTCTACCCTCCATACCTCCCACTACTCTATCGATTTATACCTCTCAATCGAAACAATCCAAATACCTCCACTACTTAACTCAACTTCTAACTTCCATACTTTTATCTGGTGATATACACCCTAACCCAGGCCCAACCCCCTCCTCCTCAATAACTAAATCCATCCTACTTGCATCTCTTAATGCACAAAGTTTAGCTAACAAAATTCCAAATATCCATGTCTGGCTACTTCATAACAAACCAGACATTCTAGCTATATCTGAAACCTGGCTAAAACCACATGTAAAAAATGAAGAGATATTACCACCCAATTACTATATCATCAGAACAGACAGAACCCATAAAAAAGGTGGTGGAGTGGCTCTAATCTATAACACCCTACAATAAAGCCATTCCAAAGTTCACTAATGCAGAATTAATACTAGCTCATCTTCAGCTAAACAAACATAAATCTATATACATTGCCTCTCTTTACATTCTCCCTGGAGACAATGTCCCAATACTCGAAGAAATCCTCTCCTGGCTATCAACTAGCATCTGTAATGAAACTATAATCATGGGAGACACTAATATTAATTGGTCATCCATTCAGTCCCCTACTCACCCGCTCAACATCAACCTATACAACTACTCTCAACTCATCAACTCCATAACTAGGCCATCCAAAGACTTCACTAGTGGCAACATTTTAGACTGGATTCTAGTCTCCCACCCCCACAACTATCCTGACAGTGGAACCCTCCCTGACTCCCTCAGTGACCACCTTCCCATCTTCACTAGACGTTTTCCTTCTCCCTTACTAGCTACTCATACTTACTTAACTACCCGATGCCATAGAAACTTTAACCCAGAAGCTTTCTCTGACACCCTTAAATCACTTAACTGGTACCCTCTAAAAACTCTACCACTTGCAAATGCAATAACTCACTTTAATACTACCTTCCTACATCTCCTAAATAATCACGCTCCCTTAATAACCAAAAGAATAAAAAGGAAAGCCACCCCCCCCGGTTAACTAAAAGTATAATAAGAATAAAAAGCAAAGCCACCCCCTGGTTAACTAAAAGTACTCTAGCTACCATGCGACTTAGAGATAAAGCCTGGAGACAATACCAGAGGAACAAATCTACATCTAACCTCAATGAATACAAAACTCTTCGTAACTCAGTTAACTCATTCACTCCAGAGCAGCTCAGGAAAAGCTGCCTGCTGAATTCCACCATAGGGACAACAGAGCAGCCTGAGCTCATTTTCAGAAAATCCATTTGTAATACTATACAGAAAACAAATGCTCATAACTCTTTAACTATAAGAGCTACACTAAAAGTGTAAATGCGAAAGTTGTTCAGCAGACACTGACCTTTCCAACAGTGTAAATGTTGATAGTGCATATCAAAGTCATAATGAAATATTTGGCAAGGAATGCTGATATTGTTCAATTTTTTTAATTTTTTGGAAAAGCAAAGCACAATATCTTGGTCTATGTACCATGCAGACCCATACAATTTGAATTTAGTTTGTTAGTATGAATGTCAGCTTTAAAATGATACTTTAACCATAACTGTGTGACACTCCTTTCATGAGATATTCACAGAAATATGATTAGTATATTATTTCTCATAACTGATAAATAAACAAAGCATAATATCTCATCACCTGTAACAGACAGAGCCTACATATCAGTGTAGAAGTTGTGCATCTGAATGTCAGCTTCAAAATAACGCATCGTTTGTGTGATTACCATGCTCCCTCGCAAAGATATGGGCATAATAATGAGAAGTATTGTAAATGTAGAATTTTCATATTCGTACAAGACTAAACAAACTGTGATATCTGTACTTGTGTACAGTGCACAGACACAGTTCTTTTACCATGTTGTAAGGAGTAACACTGTCTTCAAAATGATGCATTACTTCACACAATGTGGTGCTCCCTTGCAAAGTTATTTACCAAAATATGAAAAAAATCATAATTTCCATAACCTAAGTCAAAAACAAACTTTGATATCTGCCTATGAGTACAACATACAGGTACCATTCTTTGGCCATGTTAGAACTATAAATAATCTTTTCAAAATGAGGTATTACTTAGCACATTCAGATGCTCCCTTGCAAAGTTATTTACCAAAATATGAAAAAAAATATAATTTCCATAACCATAAGTCTCAAACAAACTTTGATATCTGCACATGTGTCAAACATACTGGCACAATTCTTTTACCATATTAGAACCAGCAATACTGTCTTCAAAATGAGATATTACTTGGCACATTCAGATGCTCCCTTGCAAAGTTATTTGCCAAAATATGAAAAAAAATCATAATTTCCATAACCATAAGTCTCAAACAAACTTTGATTTCTGCACGTGTCAAACATACTGGCACAATTCTTTTACCATATTAGAACCAGCAATACTGTCTTCAAAATGAGATATTACTTGGCACATTCAGATGCTCCCTTGCAAAGTTATTTACAAAAATATGAAAAAAAAAATCATAATTTCCATAACCATAAGTCTCAAACAAACTTTGATTTCTGCCGCCGCTCCACTAATATGCCAAGGACAGGCATGGGGCTCCAGATGTTGACTGCTGATACCACTATGGTCTCATGACCTCCTTCAGTGGCAGCAGTCTGCCTTACCTCTGCCTTTTCTCTTTACATGTGCCCATTCAGCAATGGACCTAAGGGATGAGGGACTGAAGTAACTCACTAATTGCTGTCCTGACCTTCATACATTTACTACTCTCACCTACATACGCTGACTACACTGGAAGGGAGGGAGACTGAGGGGAGAGCTACATCGAGGCAACATGTCAAAAGACCAAGACTGACCCAGGCTGTGTCTTTTTGCATGTTTTTGCAGTACATCACAGTGGCACACCCAAGCCCATGCTTACCGAGGACAGCAGCACTATGGGACTGTGCTGTAGAGTCTCCAGGTTCCCAAGTGCGATCCCGGTGGATCACAAGATCCATGCTGGCTGGGTATGCCCCCTGTGATGCACCAAGCAACACAATATTCGGCGATGGGACAGCGTAAGGTTTTGGCTGCCCTTTCCAGTGACTCCCAGAACAGCAGAAGACAGACTTACCTCATCTGAAATAAAGCAAGGGTGGACACTGACAAGGGTGCACAGTGAGGGCACATGTAAAGAGAAAAAGCAGGGTAAGGACCGCCGCCCACTAATATGCCAAGGACAGGCATGGGGCTCCAGATGTTGGTTATCTGTAGTGTCCCATAGCTGTGCCGGCTGCCCACTCAGACTGCTGATACCACTATGGTCTCATGACCTCCTTCAGTGGCAGCAGTCTGCCTTACCTCTGCCTTTTCTCTTTACATGTGCCCATTCAGCAATGGACCTAAGGGATGAGGGACTGAAGTAACTCACTAATTGCTGTCCTGACCTTCATACATTTACTACTCTCACCTACATACGCTGACTACACTGGAAGGGAGGGAGACTGAGGGGAGAGCTACATCAAGGCAACATGTCAAAAGACCAAGACTGACCCAGGCTGTGTCTTTTTGCATGTTTTTGCAGTACATCACAGTGGCACACCCAAGCCCATGCTTACCGAGGACAGCAGCACTATGGGACTGTGCTGTAGAGTCTCCAGGTTCCCAAGTGCGATCCCGGTGGATCACAAGATCCATGCTGGCTGGGTATGCCCCCTGTGATGCACCAAGCAACACAATATTCGGCGATGGGACAGCATAAGGTTTTTGGCTGCTCCCTTTCCAGTGACTCCCAGAACAGCAGAAGACAGTCTTACCTCATCTGAAATAAAGCATGGGTGGACACTGACAAGGGTGCACAGCCAGGGCACATGTAAAGAGAAAAAGCAGGGTAAGGACCGCCGCTCCACTAATATGCCAAGGACAGGCATGGGGCTCCAGATGTTGGTTATCTGTAGTGTCCCATAGCTGTGCCGGCTGCCCACTCAGACTGCTGATACCACTATGGTCTCATGACCTCCTTCAGTGGCAGCAGTCTGCCTTACCTCTGCCTTTTCTCTTTACATGTGCCCATTCAGCAATGGACCTAAGGGATGAGGGACTGAAGTAACTCACTAATTGCTGTCCTGACCTTCATACATTTACTACTCTCACCTACATACGCTGACTACACTGGAAGGGAGGGAGACTGAGGGGAGAGCTACATCGAGGCAACATGTCAAAAGACCAAGACTGACCCAGGCTGTGTCTTTTTGCATGTTTTGCAGTACATCACAGTGGCACACCCAAGCCCATGCTTACCGAGGACAGCAGCACTATGGGACTGTGCTGTAGAGTCTCCAGGTTCCCAAGTGCGATCCCGGTGGATCACAAGATCCATGCTGGCTGGGTATGCCCCCTGTGATGCACCCAGCAACCTAAGAGCAGTTAGCAAAACAAAAGTGAAGAGGGACCTTCCTGGCATTCGTGCTGAAGGGCTTGGCTGCTAACTGACATGGGGGCACAGAAAGAGCACATGTACACTGAAAAGGCAGGTGAGGCACTCTGCTTTACCTCTGCCTGTTCTATTTACATGTGTCCTTTCTGCAATGGGCAGAAGGGAGGAGCTAATGTAAACCCTGTTGCCCTGACCTACATACACTGACTACACCTGAAGGGAGGGAGACTGAGTGGAGAGCTACATCAAGGCAACATGTCAAAAGGCTTAGACTGACCCAGGCTGTTTTTTTTGCATGTGTCCTTTGCCGGAGGGAACCATTACATCACAGTGGCACACCCAAGGCCCACAGCACTATGGGAGAAATTTATGGCCATGGTACTCTCCAAAGCATTCAACACACACGTTGACCTTGCAAGTTGGGCACCCCCATGATGGCTCAGCACGTTTACCCTTGCTGGCACAGTTTTTACATCTTGATTTATGCCACTTCACTGGAAAGTGAGAGCCATGCTCAAATCGGCTCACAGCCTCTGGGACGGTAATCTCAGTGCATCTTTTCCTCTTTGTGTAACTGGCAAGTAGATGCAAGCCTAGGTTCCTTCGGAACTGTAACTGTGTTGCCGGAATAATACGTCCAGAACGTGATAGTTGCTGATGTCTGATACTTTCACGGAATATAATGAAAGCATTGACAATGGCCACATCCCATAAGAACCAGAACAAGTACAGCCACCATTTATGGCCTTTCTGGCACTGGGATACTGTGTCCTCAGCTGATCTGCTCTGTCCACCCCATTCATGTAACTGTTGTACATGTTTACAACTGGTGGACATGGCACTGATGTCTTTCTTCCATCACGCTTTCTTCTGTATGTGCTGGAGACTGGCAAGGTTGGGTCACAGTTAGTTGACAGGAGGAATACTGGTTTGCTATCCTTCCATTCAGTAGCTAGCAGTGGTCCACTCTGCAATTGTTTCTAGTAGCCTCAAGCTGCTTTTCCAATGGCCTGTCTGTTGAATGTAAGAGGCCATCCTGACCTATTTGTGCGCATGGTTCCACAACAGTATAGATCATCTTTCAGCAATTGCTGTGCTAGTGGAACAGAGGTAAAGAAGTTATCAAAGTAAATGTGATGCTTCTTGCCAATCAGTCCCCTAGTTAAGTCAACTACAACTCTGTGTGCCAGCCCGACCTCTGTATTCTGCTCCGTTTTTCCAGTGTATACCTGGAATTCACGTACATACCCATTGGTTGAGTCTGCCAACACCCACACCTTAATGCCATACCTCTCAGGCTTACCAGGCATAAACTGTCTGAATGTCAAGCGTCCACGGAAGCCAACCATGGCTTCATCTACAGCCACCTCACGATGCACATTGTAACGTGTCCTGCATGCATGAAGCACTGCATCCAGTATTGGCCGTACGTGATGTAGCTTGTCATGACCCACAGCACCATGTGGTAGGCTCAGGCTGTTATCATTGCAGTGGAAGTACTGCTGAATTTTTTCAAACCTATCTCTGGTCATGTACTCTGCTATTGGGAAGCGACCATATACATGGTGTGTTTCCCAGTACTGCCTCAATTCAGGAACATGTACAATAGACATGTATATTCTGACACCTAAAAATGTGCGCGATGTCTCCTGGGCACACAGGACTCCACACAGATCAACCTTGCCTGCTGCGGCCTGCCTCTGTGCAGCATAGCGATTTGTTTCATTAGCAATACAGGTGTATAGCTCCTCTGGGAACATCAAATTCAGGAAGTCCATCTCTGTGCTATCTGAGCCCAAGTGATCTATTGGTCCTACTGGCCCCACAAATTCCTCAATGTGTAAAGTTTGAAGATGTTTTTCCCATGTGATCTTACGTGGTGGGCATGCTCGGCATCTGACTGGGTCGCAAGGAACAGTTGGAAATGGGAAAGGCTGAAGGGTTGAGAGATGATGCTCTCTGAATGCCAGTAGCAATTGTACTGCTTGCAGTTGGTAGTGAACTGTTGACACATGTTCCCTGCTGAGGCACACCCATATCAGTCTCTGACAAGGAGCTACTTGGACTCCTATCTAGAGGATTATCTCCATCACAATCACCAAACTGTGGACTACTTCCCACATCATGCACAGGCGAAGGCACATCCACACCCTTATCAGCAGTTGCAGTGCCATGCACTGTGGAGGACTGCATAGCTGTGTCATTTAGACCAGGTGCTTTCGTGAACACAGATAAAGGCATGTCATCGTCTGCATCATACTCTGAATGCCCTTGGTGGCCATAGTGTGTGGCCAACTTGTGTGCTGGCACCTTCCTTAGTTGTGCAAGTGGCACCTCATCCTCACTGTCTTGGTCACTGACATAATTACTGGTCAGGTCTGCTTTGGCAACTGGTAGTGGTCTTTCAGGAACGGCGGGTACAGGAGCATCATCCTTATCACAGGCAATGGCCTTTTCACGCAGACGGCGAAAGTGGAAGGTCATCATCCGAGTCATAATCATCATCCTCACTCTGGTTGGCATTATGTGGTACATCAAGGTGCATACCATCGTCTGAACCACTGCTACAACCATCACAGTCAGTTTCCTCACCCAACAGGTAAACGCTGCTTGCTTTCTCCTCAACAGATGGCATCTTTGGTGGTGGCTGTGTTGCTTTACACTTGAAATCACACCTGAAAACACAATGCAATACAACATTCTGATGTAATATACCTGCAGAGGCATGTGAAAATCAATGCACCTATCGTTATATTTCTATATATATATATATATATATATATATATATATATATATATATATATATATACACACAAATGTTTGGGGGTGGTTGCAAATGAAATAAGATAAATGCATGTTGTTTTGAGTACTACCTAAGACTGCATCACTGATGTACATTTATCTCCCTTCCGCTTCCTGTGTCTCCCTCTCACAATACTTCTTTCTCCAAGAACAAACAAAAGGGGAGAAATACAGTCAAATCAAATACATTTATAGTGAAGCAACTGGCCTGATAAAATTACAGTAACCTGCAAAAGAATAAACCCACTATCTGCCCATCTTCATCCATGGATTCAAGACTAGGGCTTTGTTGCAAAATTAAATCCTTCCCGCCCTCTAAAAAAAAATCAAACTAGGCCATGCTATAATGCTATCAGAAATATTTTTTTCTGCACTTCTACTTACTAGCATAGCTAAATACTCTTTCACAGACATTAAATTAAGAAAAAAATAACAGATCAGTATAGCCTTTAGTAATTTAATTGAATCTAAAAAATGTCTGCACTACATGCATCTAAGCTTTACTTCTGATCTTCGTATCTAAACAAATGATAAATGTATTATAACCGCACCGTTCTGCTCACTCAGATCAGCAACACTAGAAGTCACAATAGAAGTGACAATACTTTTAGGTGAGCTGGCTCTCTAAATTCAGGTAAAAAAATGTATTAAAAAAAGATTAAAAAAGATGCCCTGGTAAGATACTAACCAGCAACCAGAATGCTATGACTTTATTCACATTTCAGGGAGTCTTGAAATGAGTGTGTTTCTCATGCAGCACAGAGTAGACTCATGCCCAGTATAAATGCATAATTGTTTTCAATCATGACATGAAGCAATCGGTCTAAGTAGTACAGTTAATCACGAACTTACTAACACCCTAGGCCAAAGGTTCCTGGAATTCATAAATTCAAATGCAATGGAACAGCTAGTCACCTCTACAACAAAGGTGAGATATTGTACTAGACCTGATAATCACATACATGGGGACAAAGTGCTCCACACTGGAAGTATACCCCTCACTAGTGAGATTGGACCACAAACTAATCACCCGGGATTATACAGATCCCTGGATATACAGATCCCACCTCTACCCACAACACAAGACTAGTGAAAAACTTCTCAAAAGCCAACTTCACACTTCTTATAACTGAGATGGTATCCTTTAATCCGACTGGGCCAGTGGAAACCACATCCCACAATGCAGAATCCTTCACAAATGCTTTCTACGTACATCTCCAAGAATGCATGGATCATGCAATCCCAAATAAAACCAAGACCCTCTCCACCAAGGGAAGGCGTCCTGACTGATGGACCCCAGCCATAAACAAATTGTACAACAAAAGGAAACTACTGCACGACAGAGCAAAATCCCATAAAGGGAAGGCATCTCTGATCAGCAGTAGTAGAAAGCTATGTTCTCTCATCCAAGGCCAACTGAGAGAAAATCGCTATGGACACTAAAAACCACAAGGCCTTCTTTAGCTATGTTAGAAACCTGGGCGGAAACCCTCAGATATGCTCAGCGGTAGTTCACAATGACAAAAAATACCCTGATCCCACAGATATTGCCAACATTCTGGCACACCGGTTCAGTGCAAATTTCTCACCTCCCTCACCTGCCAAAAGAAGAAATAGTTATCCCAGCTGAATGTAACCTCCCTGTCATCTCAGATGCCTAGGTGAGAACCGCCCTCAGTAAAGCTAAAAAGACAGCATCAATGAGACCTGACGATATGCCAGGTTGCGTGCTACGTGAACTCCAAGAGGAGATAAACCCGCACATAAAAATGCTATTTAACCTTTGCCTTACTACAGGATATGTACCTTAACACTGGCGTACAGCAGCAGTAGTCCCACTCCACAAAGGAGGCACCTCTACAGACCCTGATAACTACCTCCCCATAACCTTAACCAGCCTGGTCTGCAAAGCTATGGAAAGAATCATTATGGAACTCAGAGACATTGAGGACTTAGACACTTGATCCCACAGAATCATGCTGGAAAGTGAAAAGTTGCCTGACAGGACTCGAACTCCCCTACAGCAGCTTACAGAGAATAAATAAATACTGTAGATAGCAATCACTTCAGCTTTATGCGAGCAAGCTATATGAAATAACTAATCCAACAAAATCAGTGTGTACAGCAAAGTCTCATATGAAATAACTAATCCAACAAAATCACAGTGTGTACAGCAAAGTCTCAAACAATGTTAACAGTATCCCCAGAAAAGCAAGCCATCACAAAAGTCTATTCGGAATAATTGATTAACAGAATTTACAAAATGACAAACTGAAAGAGTCTCTAACTTAGTATTATGACCAATAAAGACACTTTAAATTAATCTAATGCCAAACACCAAACATTATTACAACCATATAATGCCCAATACCATGCCCAAACTAAAAAAAAATACAATTTCTATTATGTTAACTAAAAATATAAAGTAGACAATGAAGGCCATGTATAAAAGCAGTTCAAGATCCTATAACACAATATCACCATTAATCAAATTATTAATTAATGACCAATCTGCGGAAGTATTATAAGCAAGCAAAAGTGATTACAACAGACCACTACAAAAACTGATATACTGGTGTACTCCTCATAAGTAGCAGTAATAACTAGGAAACCTCATTACTTACACAACGGTAGCTTCCCATTTGCTAATTTTGTCACATGTGAAGAAAAATAAAGCCTGTATACAATAGCTACAGTCCCATATGATATGACACACTTTTATGTCATTATGGGACTACAGAACATTACCAAGAACAACAATAAGAAAACCAGTAAATGTAAAGTTGTCAATCTCGCCTTTATTCTTGCTGGATTGGTTCGGAGCCGATCCTCTTGTGTTTATTCTGATGTCACAGAGCTTCCAATAACCAGTGTTTTTTTTGTTCCAAAACATCTTTGGGGCATGTACCAATCAAGTCAGCCTAGATGACAACATACATTCCAAATGACCAACCAGTTGGTAATGGAGATCTAAACTTTGCTGTTGATGCATTAATCTGGTTGTGCCAGAAAATGGTGTACTGCTGGGTCACCCATCCACCCAGTGAATAAAGAAAAATAGCATGCATTTACTTTACCTCAGCAACAAACTATACATACATTTCAGGGAAGACCCTAACTAGCCATACAAAGCACTGCAACTGCAAGTAAACCACCAACAGGTTATTACAGAACAAGCACAACAGATCACAGAAAGTTTGAAACCACTCCTATTCTACAAGATTCCCACGAGGTCTATTATGGGCATTTAAAATGAAAAGAAACACTAATAATGTCCTATACCGCTTGCTCCCAACTGCATCACTTATCAATTATCATTATAAAACAACATTAAATATTCATAATACAAAACTAATGATAATAATGCATACATCTAACAGCCTTGAAATAACAGTGAACAGGTGGCAAAATGACTCTGTCTTGAAACCTCGCTATCCACCAACAATGCAGCCTCACACACAAACTACTTAGCTATAAAAAGATTTCGATCCCAACTGCCTGAATGTGTCTATATATATATATATATATATATATATATATATAATCTCCCCAGCTACTTTACACCCTACTTAGCTCACCAAACAGATCTCACTCACAAAGTGAGGTATATATTTAATGATAAATAAAAGAGACATACTATAACAAATAATGCAACAGAATGACTTCATAGTTCAAAAGCAAAGGAAATAATTTACCACCCAGTGCATAACAGTCTCAAATAAATACAACACATGAGTTTGGATATTGTCATTGCCTTAGTTAAAATAAAATTATGATTTTCTGTCAAATGAAAGGATGCAAGGCAGTCAATAATAATATATAATCAAATTATTCATAAAGTACACCACAAATCCTCTTATTCCAGCCACTTTCTCAAGAAAAACAGCAATTGAAGATGTAATGTCTACAATTTTCCTCCTAGACTGCTGATAATTCTTGAAATTTTATAAATGATATATGAAAGTAGTTTGGAGGGGGTTGGGGTGTACTGCAATCACTGCAAGTGGGGAAAGAGCCAAATGTTAGTCGTGCATTCATCAATGTGATAACGACTTCTGCTTATGTGAATAACAGTGACAGCTGCTGACAGTTTTACCTGAAAAGTGACAATGACTCAGCGCTATATTGTAACTGCACTGTGCTAATGACTTGCAAAGTTATGCATAGTGCACTGTGCTAATGACTTGCAAACTTATGCATGCCCAGAGAGGTGATAATTGCTGACATTCATTACATTACCTTCTGCAGGTGCTATGCAACAGTCACAATCTGTTATAAGGCCATAGTCAGTCAAATAGTACAACACTTACATATTGCTATATTGCTATATATTATCTGTTATAAGCCCATAGTCAGTCAAATAGTACAATACTTACATATTGCTGTGCCCTTCCTCTCACCTACATTCCAAGCGACTGACAAAGCCAGGAGAAATGCATAAAAATATGGCAGCTCCATGCTGTCAGTAGTCAGTCTGTAAAGACATTTATCTCACTCAGGCAAATACGCACTATAATCATAAAGACACACAGAAATGTCAAGCTAGATAGCTTGTCTTCTGCCATTCACTTACACAGCAAAAACAGTATAAAAGTTATTGAGCCCATCCTCCCATCTATTTGTTAGCAACATACCAAGCAATGAGGAATGACTCATATAACCATTGTTTGTGTAGATCAGAAAATCCTGTGGAATAAAAATTAAATAAATTAAATAAATACACCAACACAGGTGCAGGCAATCATATGCCAAGTAATATGGTCTGATTGCCTTGTACTACCATGCTGACCAAAACTGAATCCCCCTGGAAACATACCAGAAACTAAGCCAAGTATTGAAGTCAATCATATAATGTCATAACTTGCTTGCAGTCATTGTTACAAACAGTAACACCATGAATCGTGTGATTTTAGCTAGTTTTCCAGTTAGAAAAAATACAGCTTAGATGTAAACCCATATGTCACAAGATGGGTTGCAAACTGGCTCAAGGACAGAACCCACAGGGTTAGAGTTGCTGGTGCCATGTCAGACTCTAAGCCGGTCACGAGCGGTGTCCCACAGGGCTCAGTCCTGGGCCCCCTCTTGTTCGGCATTTATTTTTCTGAAGTGCAGGCAAACATAGGGGGATTCTGGCTGACAAAATTTGCAGATTACTGCAAACTGGGCGCCATAATTGACACTCCATCAGACACAGACATCCACCAGAGAGGTCTCATAGAAATGGATTACTGGTGCCAGAGCCATGGCCTTAAGCTAAATGCCAAAAAATGTATAGTCATACCCTTTGGCAAAAATAAGGTAACCCCTAATTACCACATAGGTGGTAATCCGTTAAACACGGAAGAAATTATCAGGGACCTGGGAACACAAGTTGACAGTAACCTCTCTTTTGACAGTCACATTGCCAAAGTGGTTAGGAAGACCTTCTACATTGCCCACCTGATCATGAAGGGATTCACGTCCAGATCAGGAGAGGTGATTGTACCCCTGTACTCTTCACTTATCAGACCAATGATTGAGTACAATGCCCCATTCGGAATGTACCTTACCCGACACCTGCAGCAATTGGAAAGACCCCAAATAATTTCTCACCAAAAGGATAAAGGGGCTCAAACATATGTCATATGCTGCCTGACTTCAGCCAGAACACCATGAGTTTCCAACAGTGTATGCAAGAATTTACAAACAGAAACTATATTTTAAATCAGCAAGCCTTGAAGCAATCAGACAACATAAAAGTTGTTAGACCAGTTATATAAACTCCACCACAGGAATGGGGGGAAGCAGTTTCAGGACAGATAAGACACAGAAAACAATACCAGAAAATATATAACATAATTCAGTCAGGCTATAAGCAAGGGCATGGCATTTGGGTCCAAGGAGGTCATTGTTCCTCTGTATTCAGCCCTTATCAGACTAATAATTGAGTACAACTCCTCATTCGGTATGTACCTGACCAAGCATGTGCAGCAAGTGGAACACCAACACCCACAGAGGTTTCTCACAAAAAGAATACAGGGCATTAACAGCATGTCCTATGCAAATTGCCTCAAAGCCCTAGCTCTATATTCTGTATCCTATAGACTGTTGAGAGGCAATCTATGCCTGTCAAACAAGGCATCCCTGAATCCTGCTCTGGTCGACCTTTTGCATATCAGGAAAGCTAACTGCATCAAATCTATTTGACTTAGAGACTTAAATCTTGCTTGTGACATAAATAAGACATGTTGCGGGGACACGAGTCTCAGGGAATTTTTCTTCTTTGGAACATACTTTTTATCCATGTCAAGCAGAGGTCTTCCCTAACATAACTTGAACCAGTGAATTTGAAATCAGAAATTCACCCCTAGTCTAGCATTAGCATCTCTAATAGAGAGAAGCAGCCTGTACATCATGTCCTAGTTTACATATATCCCTTAAAATAATCTCCAAGGTACAAAACTTGTGGGATGCATGGCTAGCGTTATAAAGGCCCAGTGTTAGCCTAGTATACACATGAGTAGTCCCAGCAATTACGGCTTATTTTACTATGTACTTTTCCGATATCTTATTATAAAAAGTAATGAAATAAAATTGGTCTCTCAATTTCTTATTGAAAGAAAGTCAATGGAAAAAAATAAAGGTGAAGGGAAACAAGAAATCCAGCATTGATACCCAGAAAAGTTATGCCCATGCCAGACAATATTGTACATGTCCACAGATAATCAGTGTTATCAGTATTTATTCTGAATACATTTCACACTTACACTGCCCTTGAGTGCCAGGCTGAATACAAGCTACTGTGATACTTCAAACTGGAAAATATGTACTCACACTGCCCATGACATATAAATGCTATCACAAAACATTTGAACAGAGGCATACATGCACACACTTATCAGCAGGGAATTCGGGGAGGAGCCCCTTCACCTATATAATGTTATTTAGGTGTTGGATGAAACCAGAGCATATGTATAAGCCCACACGGACAGAGGACGGGCATGCAAACTCCACACAATAGAAGCTACAGCTAAGGACTTATAGGTTCATAGGTTAGTACTAAGCTAACTGCTCTTGTGAGCCATTTTAAGCCTAGCCAATTATCTTGTGAGACTCAAACCCTGCACTTTCTGTTTGCAAGGCAAACACCTTAACCATTAGGCCACCCTCCCAGCCCCAGTATGCAAAGTGATAGCAGCACTGCATACACAGTGCCCTCAGACCAATGGAATACATGCTATAGATCAGATTCACAAAATAATCTCCACTTAAAAATATTGTTGTATTTTCCTGAATGAGATTACCATTTCACTGTTAAAACAATTTCCTAAATGCAGTATTGCTGAGAATATCATGGTACTTCTAACAATGCTGTTTTGTGTGCTAGTTCAAGAACTAAAACTTGTTGCTGCTTTCTTTTTGGAAAGAGAAGGTAGGCAAATACCATTGATGGAATACATGGATTAAAAATTGCAGGTATTGAAACACATTCAACTAATTCCATCTTGATAGGACATTAGAGATTTAGAGCTATTGCATTTTCAGCAATTTAATTTGCTATGTATTTGTATAATCCACTGCATGCAGGAACAGAGATGACTTGGCAGGGTAATGTTTCTTAGCAAGTATCAATTTACACCAGGGGCAACTCACAGAGTAATTTTCAGCTAGTATGAAATAGTGTCAAGACTGTAATAAAAAAAAATCTGTTAAGCTCTACTTGGCAATTATGTTTCTAGAAGCAGTGTTGGGGCAACTGTGGGTACAATTAAAATTAGGGCAAGTTTGCACAGGAGAAATTAAGATATCCAAGCAAGTCTACATGGTGGTTTCTACAACAGCCAATTCATGGTTCATTGCGCTAATCTCAATACATGTTAATATACACAAACCAAAGTTGCATTCAATAGCCTTTGTCTCAAGGTTTGTGCCTAAAAGCTGCATTAGAGATCACTCATGTCAGCAATTTTCATTGCTTTATGGGGTACACTAAAATAACTCATTTTAAAAATGACAAACATTTAGATGTGGTATAAACAGTAGGAAGTGTCAGTATGACAGTACCAAGCAGGCCAAAGACACAAGAAAAAGTTCTTTAACATTTATGCATTTGAACCATAAGTCATTAATGAGCAATTGGATGAAATTGCTAACCTTCAGGAGACGCTTGGACCAAGTGCTATTGTCCCCCCACCTCAAGTGATCCAGACAAAGGCTTCTCAAATTAATACTTACTCCATAATACATGAACAAATAATTCTAAGAGAAGCCAATTAAGACTTGAGGCCTCATTCAATTATTTTGCACTTGCTAACTATATAAAGTGACAAGCTGAGAGAAGTATCATGAGTAACTATGAACAGAAATCAAGTGTAGGGTGCTCACTA
This sequence comes from Protopterus annectens, assembly GCF_019279795.1. Classification (NCBI taxonomy): domain Eukaryota; kingdom Metazoa; phylum Chordata; order Ceratodontiformes; family Protopteridae; genus Protopterus; species Protopterus annectens. The sequence continues at coordinate 1,073,095,575 of NC_056726.1, read as the reverse complement.
TTGCTGTATTACACAACACATCTGCTAAAAAGGAAACTGTCTTGTAATATAGCATAATGGATTACAGCTACAAAGTACATTCAGTCCTTGTTCAAATCCCATAAGTCAACAAGCCAGCTGTGTGGTGTGCATTTTTTGAAGTCCATTAACCAAATACTTTTAGGACTCATCCCTGCCTCTGTATACCTGGTTAAATGCAGCAAGTGTACTAGAGCTTTATGGAGATATTAACTATGAATGAGTTTTGTGAAATACTGTAATACAAGTTTGTGTCTAAAGTCTGGCCAGAGTGGAAGTGTTACAAAGATGTTGGCAAGTGTTGCCACATGTATGCATTATTTATCAAGTAATTAGCAGCATAGTATTGTTCTTAGAGAACCTTTTCATGCAAAAGGAAAGTACTCATTCCAATATATGTGGCAAGGTCATAGTGCCTACTTGTCAATCATGCTTGCTCAAATGAAGAGTTTTGTACAAATTCAGTAACAAGATGGGTACCATTTTCACTGCCTAACCTACTGGTTAAAAAAAGGAGTCTGCAGATGAATTCCTTCCTAGTCAGTTCTTGTGTAGGTTGAGCAGATACAGACTAAAGTATCAAACAGTAAGACCACCGTACTTGTTTACTGGTCAAACAAAAAGACAAGTGTGATATCCAAAAACTGCACAAAGTGCCATCACTAGAATGTCCTTACATTTAGCTTTAGATTTTATTTTCTTCATAAAGGCCTGTTTGGTGGAAAATAAATGAAATAATCCTACACAACTTTACCAATTTGCAAGTTGAGAAGTTCTTTTGACCCACTAGAAATTTCAGAAGCCAGCACATGGCATTCCGTTAAAAAGCAGATCTATGCATGAATGTTTTGCTTTGAGGAAGCAGCATTGTAAACCTATTTCTCTGATAATACATCAGAAACAGACCACTCCTGATTACTTTTTTTTTACAGGCCAATGTAAAAAACAAGTCAAAATGGAGTGACTACTGTTCTTATTGCTCAACAGAACAGCCACAGCTCTCAACCTCTTAGTACAAGAAATAGTCACAAAGCCATAAAGTAAAGCCCAGAAATAGGGACATGTTTTAAAAAAAATTCTCTTACAAGCTTAGAAACTTTTGCTTTAGCATAAATGTTTAAGGATATGAAGTCTGAAACTCAAATCTCATTTTCTAACTTTAATCTTTAATGATTTGCCAGAAAACCACAATTAATAAAAAAAAAAAACAAAATCTTCTACAAAAATCTGTACAGTTGAGGGATGTGGTAGCTGCTATACAGTATACAGTTTTATGCAGGAAGTTTGTGGGCAAGCCTATACACAGATTTAAAGAGTCCTGAGTGGAGAAAGGGACAAACAAGCACACACCACTATGCATCTCCCTTTCCCCATTACAGTCCAATCCCAAGTAAGGAAAACAGCAGTACTGGAAACAAGACTGCCTGGTTAAAATACAGCTAGATTTTCAAAAAGTATGTCAGGCTTCCTTACAAGTGAAGCATTAATAGGGTTAACTATAAGACAGCTTACAGTTCACAGATTTCAAGAGGACCATTACAAAAAGATTCTAAACTTGGAGATCTGAGCCCCACCTATTTGTTTCAGCAATATATTACTAAGAAAGGGCATTCACAGGCCGATTTGTTAGTCTGCTCCAAACATCATGACCTTGGAAAGTTAAATTTTAAGCACAAACATAGGACTGAATTAAATGAATAAGTGCATTAGCACAACACAGTGAAAGAACTTTAAAGGCCTTCATACAAGCTCTGAAATAGAATACAACTCTAAACACAATGCAGAGCTAACCAGGGGAAGAGTTAATTAAAACATTTTCAAATAAAGAAGGACACAAACATTCTGAAAGGGGGTACAAAACTCTTGAGCTAGGTTACTATATGTTAGTAGTATCTCAGTAAATATTCTAAACACCAAATTTAATAAAGCACACCTGGTACAAGGAGATTTTTTAGAAGCACAAAACGGGAGAACGTAAACAAACCCTCGGCATTGCTGACATCATGTTGTGGGCGGCTGCGTGCATGCATTGGGGTTCTGAATGTCAGTATGCGGGCGGGGAAAAATAAAAAGTAAAAAAATAAACTACATTCTAGTCACCGTAACGTGAGGAAAAGGGCGACAACAGCGGTCAGTTCCTGAGATATGCAGTGTATATTTCAGTATGCTTTTCCAACGTTGGCTAATTCTCCAGCGAAAAAAGTTTAAACTTGTTACAAACATTTGAAAAATGGCTAAATCCAATTCCGTAGTTTCCTCGTCACGCACACAAAATACACTGCATAATACTACCTTCTACCTTGATTAATTAATCCACCGATCCTTAGCGGCTCCGTCAAACAGTTAGTAACACTAATTGCCTTCAAGATACAAAGTACACCTGCATGGGGACACCTAGCAAGTCAAGACATTGCCTCTTCCCTCTCAGACTCATCGCATACAACGTGCACCCCCTACATACACCCAGCTACCCGCAAAGTTGTTCTACAAGACTATATTCAATTTTAGGCAACTTATAAAAAAAAAAAAACAACGCAAGTTTAAAAAGGGACCGGCGCGTGCCATTGCCTAAATCTGCCACTGGGTATTACAGGAAAAAAACAAGTAAATAGAAAAAACAAGTACAGTACCTCACCAATTGGGTAGGGAACGGCAGGAAGAGACGGTAGTTGCTGTGCTTAGATGACCGGGAACTCGAACTGCAGTGGCTGAACGGGAACTCCTCGTAGTGCCTATATGGCGGTCCGTGAATTCCTTGACTGTAAAATAGAGGATCCAGTAGCAGGTAAAATCTCCAGTTCTTCGCAAAAAGAAAAGAAGGAATTACCTGCTGCTGGACCCACTATTTATTAGGGGCGAACAAAAGAAGCTTGGGTATGGGGTGGAGGTGTTATGCAAGTGGTGGCTCAGAATGCAAGAATCCGATTGGCTGCCACCACTTGCTTAGCAAGAACATTTTAAAATGATTTTTCTGCAAAAACTTCAATGTGACCTTAATGTTAAAACACACTGAATCGTAACTAGATATGATAAATTACATATTTAGTTACGATTTCAGAGTGTTTTACATTAAGTTGCACTAAAAATTAGCAGTACACTTTCTCTCGCTTGTAGAAGCACTCGGGGGGAATGGCTTGAAAACTGTATCTTCTCATGGTGCGCTCGGCCTTAAAGGCACAGGCGCCATGAGAAGGCACTCGGGGTGAATGAGTTAAAAAGCTTATCTCAGCAGACCGTCAAAACTACTTCGTCCAACTTCAAAGCAACCATAAAACCAACCCACAAAAGTTCTGGAGAGGTATAACTACCCTCTTAAAACATGGTACTACAGAAAACACTAACCCCTCCCCAAATGTACAAGACTCTGATCTTGCTACCCAATTCAATTCTTTCTTTATTGACTCTATTTCCAAACTTGCCTCTTCTTTTTCAAATAATCCACCTCCTACCTCCACTTCTCCTCACCCATCTCCCCTTCCAACTTCTTTCTCTCATTCCTCACCCTCTCAACCCCCACCATTTTTCATTAAACCTATTCCTACTTCTACTATAAGAAAACTCCTGCAGAAACTAAAACCATGCACCAATGCCCCTGATAACATCCCCTCATACTTCCTCAGCATAGCTGCTGAAGCCATTGCCCTCCCTATCAGTATCCTAATCAACCACTCTATCCAGGAAGGTTTTGTTCCTGAAATCTGTAAAAAAGCTTACATCATTCCCCTGCACAAAGGAGGAAATAATACTAATATTTCCAATGTCTGTCCCATCGCCATCCTTTCTCCCATTTCTAAAGTCCTAGAAAAATGTATCCACCTTCAGCTCCTCCCCCATCTCTTAGACAATAACCTATTAACCCCTACCCAACACGGATTCAGACCCCATCACAGCACTATGACTGCCCTCTTTTCCTTCCTTGAAACTGTGAATAAAGCTAGAGATTCTGGCTTCACTGTATCTACCATCCTTCTCGATCTCTCTAAGGCCTTCAACACTATCTCTCATAACCTACTTCTTACTAAAGTAGCTAACCTAATCCTCTCCCCCTCTTCCCTCCAATGGTTTACCAGCTATCTCTCCAATAGGCAACAAGCTGTCAAATGGAAAAAGGCCACCTCCTCTTTCCTCATCACCCCCACAGGTGTCCCACAAGGTTCCATACTGGGCCCCCTCCTCTTCAACATTTTCATTAATGACTTTTACCGCTCTATCCCTCATGCTAACATTATCCAATATGCAGATGATTCCACAATCATCTGTGCTGCCCCATCCATACCAACTCTCCTAAAACTAACTCAAGATGCTTTCTTTACCACAGAACAATGGATGAAAGACAACCATCTAGCACTCAATGCTGCTAAAACTAAACTTATGATTTTTACCTCCTCTAAAACTACCAGCCAAAATACAACACCTCTTGAGCTGGTAACTGAAACCAAACTACTAGGAGTTCAAATAGATGACCGGCTCAACTTCAACTCCCATCTACTACTAAACATAAAAAAAACCCCGATGACAGGCTCAAATTCAACTCCCATCTACTACTAAACATAAAAAAACCTCCGATGACAGGCTCAAATTCAACTCCCATCTACTACTAAACATAAAAAAACCCCGATGACAGGCTCAACTTCAAGTCCCATCTACTACTAAACATAAAAAACCCCCGATGACAGGCTCAAATTCAACTCCCATCTACTACTAAACATAAAAAAACCCCGATGACAGGCTCACATTCAACTCCCATCTACTAATAAACATAAAAAAAACACCAAAAACTTGGCATGCTCTACCGACACAATCGGTTCCTCACCTCAACAACTAAACTTACTCTCTCTACTACATTTCTCTTACCCTCCCTTCTCTATGGAGCCCCTCTTCTAACTAACCTACAATCTTCTCTTAAAACCAAACTGTCCTCTTGTTACAATAAAATAGCCAGATTCACCACTAGCAACAAATCATCAACCCATCACTGTGAATCTCTCCACAAACTATACTGGCTTGAGCTTCCCAACTACCTCTCCTACACTCAGCTCACCTATGCTCATAAACTCATTTTCCAACCCTCCCTCTGTCCCTCTCTCTTCACTACCTTTAAAATGCACCATACACAAAGGCTTCTCAGATCTAACAATCAAAACTTTATAGAAGTTTACAGACCCCTCCACCACCCAGGACAATACCCCCTCTCACACTCTCTAGCATGCCTATGGAACTCCCTTCCCCCCTCCATTCGTACCATTACTAGCCTCCCATCCTTTAAAAAATCACTCCACTCTCATCTAACTTCCACATGGGAATGCTCCTGCTCCCATCCCTCATAACTTACACTTTACTTCAACACTCTTTCCCTGCCTTCTCTCAAATCCCAAGTAACAAATTCTTGCTTGCTTATATTATACAACTCCTTACTAGAAAAAAAAAAATAATTATTAACTTTGATTGAAATACTTTTGATCAGTCTGTTTTACCTCTGTAATCTTCATTCATTCTATGTGTGTATATTAATTTTAGTTTATTTACCTCTGAAATCTTCATGTAATCTATGTTTGTATATTAACCTTTCTGTAATCTGTATGAGGAGCTTTTCTCCCCAGGACTCCATTGAAAACGGGTTCTTCAGGCCCAATGGACGATCCTGGTTAAACAACTGCAAAAAAAAAAAATAAATAAATAAAATAAATAAATACATTTAAAGTAACATCCATACTTGTAAATAATTACTTCCACCCGTATCAATGTGCGCCAATATGAAACAACGGTAAACAACAGCAATATAAGTAGATACATTTAAAGTAACATACATGCTTGTAAAATGATTACTTACACCTGTATCAATGAGCAACAATGTGAAGCAATGGTAAATAGCAGCAATATAAGTAGATACATTTAATGTAACATCCATGCTTGTAAAATGATTACTTCAACCCGTATCAATGTGCAGCCATGTGATGCAATGGTAAACAGCAGCAATATAAGTAGATACATTTAAAGTAACATACATGCTTGTAAAATGAGTACTTCCACCCGTATCAATTTGCACCAATGTGAAGCAAAGGTAAACAGCAGCAATATAAGTAGATACATTTAAAGTAACATACATGCTTGTAAAATGATTACTTCCACCCGTATCCATGTGCATAACTGAGAAGGACTGGTAAACAGCAGCAATATAAGTAGATACATTTAAATTAACATACATGCTTGTAAAATGATTAGTTCCACCTATATCAATGAGCACCAATGTGAAGCAATGGTAAACAGCAGCAAAATAAGTAGATACATTGAAAGTAACATCCATGCTTGTAAAATGGTAACTTCCACACGTAGCAATGTGCACCAATGTGATGCAAAGGTAAAATGCAGCAATATAATTAGATACATTTCAAGTAACATTCATGTTTATAAAATGATTACTTCCACCCATATCAATGTGCACCAATGTGAAGCAATGGTAAACAGCAGCAATATAAGTAGATACATTTAAAGTAACATCTATGCTTGTAAAATGATTACTTTCACCCGTATCAATGTGCAGCAATGTGAAGGAATGGTAAATAGCAGCAATATAAGTTGATACATTTCAAGTAACATACATGCTTGTAAAATGATTACTTCTACTTGTATCAATGTGCACCATTGTGAAGCAATGGTAAACAGCAGCAATATAAGTAGATACATTTAAAGTAACATACATGCTTGTAAAAAGATTACTTCAACTTGTATCAATGTGCACCAATGTGAAGCAACGGTATATAGCAGCAATATAAGCAGATACAGTTAAAGTAACATACATACTTGTAAAATGATTACTTCCACCTGTATCAATGTGCACCAATGTGAAGCAATGGTAAACAGCAGCAATATAAGTAGATACATTTAAAGTAACATACATGCTTGTAAAATGATTACTTCCAACTTTATCTTTGTGCACCAATGTGAAGGAATGGTAAACAGCATCAATATAAGTAAATACATTTAAAGTAACATCCATACTTGAAAATAATTACTTCCACCCGTATCAATGTGCACCAATGTGAAGCAATGGTAAATAGCAGCAATATAAGTATATACATTTAAAATAACATGCATGCTTGTAAAATTATTACTACCACCCGTATCAATGTGCACCAATATGAAGCAACGGTAAATAGCAGCAATATAAGTAGATACATTTAAAGTAACATCTATGCTTGTAAAATGATTACTTTCACCCGTATCAATGTGCACCAATGTGAAGCAACAGTAAACAGCAGCAATATAAGTAGATACATTGAAAGTAACTTCCATGCTTGTAAAATGGTAACTTCCACACGTAGCAATGAGCACCAATGTGAT